>NW_006264176.1:115669-121605 GCF_000469605.1 Apis dorsata
AAATAAATCAAAATAGCGTAAATCATTCAAATGTGAGTTTTCGTGTAACAGAGTATTTAACAAAAGCGATACAATTGTGCATTCCGATATATATAAAGCATATATATAAAATATAATATATTTTTTTATTATATTATTTAATAATATAATTTATTTTCATATATTATAAATTATATTATTTATATGTGGATATGGTGTAACAAAAAAAATTAGTATATATTAATAATATATATTAATAAAAGAAAATAAAATATTAGCAATCTTAGTCAATCTATTATTTTACTATTTTTATTTTTTTTATTTTTTATTTTACTATTCTACTTGAGTTTTTTTTATTTTATATATGTTGATTGAAGAGTAAGTTTATATAATTAATAAAAAAAAGTCTCTAATTCGCAAATTTAAAAATTTTGGAAATATATAATATATATCTAGTCTTTTGTAGTCGAACCTATCCCGGACATTACCTACAACCAACTCGGCGGCACTTTATCGTGAAAAATGGAGGAATCGCGTAATATTATATAATATAGATTTGGAATTAAGTAATGTAATGTATTGTAATAATATTTGATTTATATGAATTTGTAGACATTGAGGAACATATTTTTTGTACAAAAAAAAAACAAAATTTTATTTCTTATAATTTTTTATAGTATGATCAATTTTGTAGTAATTCCTAATATACATTGTAGGTTGATTTATACATGTTTCACAATAATAAATTTGATGTCTTTCATTTGATGTTTTCCTATAACAATATTATTCTATTTTCTTTCTTCCACATTCAGAATATGTTTGTTTAATTTATTGTTCGACGAAGATGTAGATAGACAAACGAAGATGTAGATAGATGTAGATGTAGATAGTGTTTTTAATTCCCGAAAATTACTTCTTAATTAATTTATAAGACTTTTGATAAACTTATAATATGTCATTGGTTTTTTATTTTTTCTTTCTTCTGAAATTCGGTAAATTATGAATTAATATATTTTATATATATATATATTTTCATGTTCTACATTATTCTAATATTAGAATATTTAACATATTCTAATTTTTCAAAAAATAATTTTTTTCACCATTTTGGCATAAAACAATATGTTGTGAAGCAAATGATTATATTTGATGTATAATCTAAAACCATTTTAGGCTTATTAATTGATATAACATTTTCATCACATAATGTTCTGAGGCCTAGATTGCATTCGTTATATTATTGTACTTGTTGAGTATTGTGATTTTCTTATCTTTTCAAGAAGAACAAAAAATGTAATGTTATTCTTTCTACATGTCTTTTTTAGTTTTTAACTATTTTTTTTTAAACTTTTATTTTCGTATTTGTATTCTTTTTCGATTAATTTTTATTATGCTAGTAATATGATTTTTTTCTGCTAATAAAATACTACTGTAGTATCTATATGGTATTTTTCTGCATTAGAAAGTCTATCTAACAATTTTTTATATAAATGTAATGGAACATCAGAACGAGAAATATTTTCAGATGTTACTTCAAAATAAGGAAATATTAAAAATCACATTTTGTGATGAAAATTAAAAATTTTTGTTTTGATAACGTCGTGTCATTTGTGCCAAGTTGATTTATGTGATAATTGTTTGTTTTTTATCTTGATTTATGTGTTAATTGTTTGTTTTTTTTATCATTGTTTTTTATCTATTAGTTCGTTTCTTTTATTATATTGTCTACTAATTCATTTGTAAAAAATATATATAATAAATATAATAGTTTATGAATTTTTTTATATTAGTCTGTAATTTGATTGTTTGGTGATGTATGTCAGAATTTATTGTTGCTGAAACGTTTGATTTAATGACGTCTTCTCATTCTTCACTTGACAATATATTGACATTTTTCTATTGATATTTTTTTTATTCTTCATCATTTTCATCATTATCATTATTTATGAGATTTCTTCGTTATCTTGTTGATTGGATGATATCATTATCACTATTATTGTTTTTTTCCGGATTGATATTTATTTTTTCTATTTTTTCTAACATGTTTGTAAAAACATTTCTGAAAATTGAAATAATATTTATAAAACGTTCTGAAATTGAATAAATATTATTTATATTATGAGACTCACTTGTATTTCATTGTTTTGAGATTATTCTAATAAAATAAATGGATTGGAAATCTCTAATTATAAGTTACGAAATTACAAAATGATATTTATCAAGAAAATATTATTTTTCTGATTTTTTTATTTATATAGAGATCTATCTATAATGTTCAATGCTTCAATATGAACTGAATTCCATTTTGAAAAGTTTTTTTTCAGTTTTATTATATTATCAGGCTTATTTATATTCTTAGATTTTAGTATATAGTGCGAGACATATTTGCACAAATTTTTCTTCTATAAATCATTCTTATTTTTTCAAGTAGAATAAAAAAGCTCGGACTGTCATGAAAGCACTTTTCACGTTCTCTTCTAACATAAAACCAGCTGATATTTTTTTCATATATTTTGCTAATTGTATCATATTTTGATTTGCTTTTTTATGCCATTTCAATAGAAAACTTTAGAAAAAATACATTTCTCAAAAATGAATAAATTCCTTCGTAATTTTTAATAAATTCTAATTACATCCGAATGATATATATTAGATTTATTATATCTCCTCAGAGGAGACAATATAGAGTACAAATATTTTTTTTTATTGTCTTTAAAGGAACAAAATTAATCCATAAAAATTCGACTTTGTATTATATAATATTATATATAAATATAGAAAAGAAATAGAAAAAAAGTTTTCAAATAAAAATTGTTTCTTTTAATGACTATCATTTGATTTATCAATTGTTTATGTAATTAGAAAAAAATTATGAATAGAAAGTTGTAATTTTTTTTTAACCATTTACGCTGCCAATTAATAATAGATGCATATATAATAATAGATGCCAAAATGCTATATTATAATTTGCTGTGAGGCGTCATTTGAAACGAAAAGATAAAGAATTTTATAAAGTCTTATACAAATATGAATATTAATTTTGTTTATTATATAATAATTATTATACAATTTATGTAATAATTTATATAATAATCATATAATAATCTTCTACAATATGATATATTTCAAAACATTCTGGAATATATAATACGACATGGCATTCTTTGTATTCCCACGTAATTTCATTGTATTTTTTATGTTTTGCATAAACTCTACATCTTTGTCAATTTTTTTTTAGTTTTTATAGGTAGAATATAGAATATTTTTTAGAAAATGTTTTCATTGTTTTGTTTATAAATGCAGTGTGTTATCAACAGACATCATTCCACCTTCTTAATAATTATGAATATATATATTTTGTAAAATTTGTTCTGCTACATATAATTGAAATTTTAAAAAGGAGTATTTTTTACTTTTTGCTATATCTATTTTTTTTTTATAAAATAAAACATAAATATTAAAAAATCCAATAGTCATTAAATAAAAAAAATTTTTTTTTTAAAACGATATTGGATTTTGTAACGATTATTATTATTTATATAATTATTATTATTTTTCCATTTCTTTTTTTCTATTTTTCAATTTTCTTATGTTTCATGAACAATAAATATATATATTTTTTTTGTCTTTCTATTTTACAACTTACTACTACCACTATATGATTGTTAGTTCCAATCCGTTCCTGAAATTATGATATGTAATAATAAAATTGATTTATTACAAAGTTTGCTGTTAATAAGTTTTTTAAAATAATCTTTTGCTTTTGCAAAATTCATATATTAATGAACATTATGTTCACTAAATTTACAAATTTTACTAAATCTAAAATTCTATTTGTTCAAAGTTACAAGAATTAGAAAGATTCTAAGTTGTAAATTCAGAGATTTAAGAAATTCTAAAGTTACAAAGTTCTGATCGCGAAAGACTTTTAAGATCCAAACAGTTTTGAGGTTCAAAAAGTTCAAATAGTTCTGAACCTTCTAAGGGCCTTTTCATGCTCATCTTGCAAGATCATGATTTTCGATCGGATACACAAGCAGTCAATAATATCGTAGACCAACTCTCTGATTGAACGATATTCTTAGTCTAAGGAAAATTTCTAGAATGAAACTGAGGAGTTATGCCTGAGTCCGCTATTTCCAGAAAATTGAGAACTATTTGTAATAATTCTTTTTAAGAATGATACTGATTGCCATTGAGACATGGAAAATATCGTCTTAAGTTTCAAGATATGTTGACACTCCAGCCACGCTGTTTTTAACAAATATAAATATAAATGCGAAGAATCCTCGGAATTTTTCTATCAAAAACGATTATTACAGCATTACTCTGTCGAATGTTTTAACAATGATTTTGAAATAACTTCAGATTGTTTTAGTTTTGTTACATTGAGTTCTTTTGATATATTTTTCTTATATTTTTCTTATTGAATCTCACTATTCCTAGTATTAGTTTTTATAGATTGCAATTTTTGAAACAAATTTGATGAAGAATACTAATTATCCATAAACAGAATATGTTCATAATTAGCTATTAATGTGCACATAAACATGATAATATTTTTTTGATGCATTAGCATTTGAATTTTTTATTATATCTTGATCTGTACATATTTTAAATTTAATGCGATATCCAGATTTAAAATTTACATAGTCTATCTTAAAATCCCAACTATGCTCTTTTTGATTATACTACTTATACAACATATGGTCTGTATAGTTCATTATAGATTTATTTAATGATACATATTCAGCAGTAAATATTTTTAAATTATTCATTTAAATAATCGATTATATATTGTAATTTACATAAGTGATTATCAGTTTTGTCTATAACTTCATTACTAGTGAAATGTAAAAAACACGAATTTCTAAATATGAAAATCTTGGTATTTTCTTTTTTGATATATAAGATTGAATATTTCATTTTTTTTATTGTAAATCTTTGAAAAAAAAGATTTGTTGTATTGCTGTATTTTATTCCGCGATAATCTGAAAGGATTTCTGGATTTTATTGTATGATATATTGCATATGTAACAAAATATTTTTATGATGCATATGTACATTATCTGATTTAAATGTTATACAAAACAAGAAAAACATACTTATAAAACAAATCATATGAATTATTTTATGAATTTCATTTTATGGAATTTCATTATAGATATTCTATATCTAATAACAATAATTAACAAATAATTATTCGTTATTCTTGTCAGTATTTTTGCAGACATTTGATTAATAAAGATTTATTGAAAAAAATATTGATTTCTTTATGGGAAATTATAAATATCAATAATAAATATATGCTGTTTATACTAAAGATAAAAATAGTTCATATAAATCTAACAAATATTATTCGTTTACTTATGACTGATGAATTATTATATTTAAATGAATTATATAGTTTTAATTCATAAAAGAATTTTTTTCTTTATTTTGTGATTTTTGCATTTTGAAAACTTTTTTGATTTTGAAAACTTCTAATTTAAAACTTTCAATTATTTTTATTATTTCACATATAAATAATAAACATATTATTTATATTATAATATATTAAAGGTTCTTTAGATACGAACTGAATAATCTTTTTATTCATTGCACTGCATAGTGTAAAAATTATATTTTGATTTTAAAATTAACTTATATTTATAGATATAATATAATAAAAATGTATATAAATATAATGATAAATGAAAAAGTAAAGAAATAATAATAATTTTATATATATAATTTTATATTTATAAGTAAAATATATAATATATAACTGAGTATTTAATTACTTTAAGTAATATACTTTTTAGTAAAATATACTTATATTAATATATTTTTTAATAAAATATTTAGCTGAATTATTTTTAAAAAAATCTATTCATTTAAAAAATATATTACTAATTAATATATTTTTATTTATTTTTATAGAAATATTTATTTATTCATACTACTTATTCTCATAC
>NW_006264176.1:121627-124836 GCF_000469605.1 Apis dorsata
ATACACACACACACACACACGCGCGCGCGCGCGCGCGCGCGCAAACACACACATTCTTATACTATTCTTATACTATATTTATTTATACTTATATTGTTGAAAAATTATTGTATAATTTTATGTAAAAAAGCTATGAAACTAAAAAGTACAAATAGATTAAAATTTTCTATTTCTATTTTTTAATCAAATATTTTGATGAATTTTTAATGATTTTTTGAATAAATGAATAAATGAATAAATGGATTTTTTCTTAAAAAATGAATTATATGGCTAAGTTTTTCATTTCAAAAATATATACTTTGTATACAAATTATTCTTTTGTAGAAAAAATGAATTTATTCACAATTATTATTCATAATTGTATATAAAATACATAATTGATTATTCACAACATATACAATTGATTATTTCAAATGAATTTCAATATAAAATAATATAATATTAATAGTATTAAATATTATAATAAAGTTAATTTTTTTACAATTGTTAAAAAGAATAAAAAAAAAGCAATTGAATTGTGAATGCGAACATGCAGAAATATGGTTTATGGATATTTATATTAATCGGAATATTTGTTGTCTACAAATGTATTATCTTTTTCAATATTAATTAAATATAATAATATTAATATAATAATCTTTTTTTTTTAAAAAAACCAAAATCGCTTTTTTAAACTAGGATTTTGATTTCATTATAGCTGATAGCAAAATGAGCCAACAATCTATAATATTATAATCTTTAGATAATTTCAACTTCAGAAAAATGGATTGGATTTACAGAAATATTAATTGATAAAATTTGATTTAATTGGATATTAAATGAGATGTTTACGTTTAATATTGTTTATGCAATAAGTATTCTTTATTTTACATAAAATAATAGTCGCTTTAATCTATTTATGTGGAATTGTACATTAAATATTTTATGTGTATTTTATAAATGCATATATATTACATTTACAATAAATGTTCAAATTACATGCTACCTTCTAACATAAAATTTCGCTTTATTCAGTAAATTTTATTATATATTTGTACCTACAAAGAAACTTTATATATTTATTTTATTTCAAATATGTATTATTTTATAATTTTTTTATGAAGTTTGCAAATTTGCATTCTATTAAATCAAATTTCATCGGTTAATGTTTCTATGAATATAGTCCATTTTTTTGAAATCAAGATCAAAAAAAGTATGAAAGTATTATAGGTCATTGAATTCTAATATTAACTACAATATGAATCATTTGAAAAGTCAAGTGACTTTGATTTTTGAAAAAATAAAATGAAGAATTTTTTGACAATTATAAATAATAATATTACAATTTGCAATTTATTCAAACAAATCAACTTTTATTTGAAATTTATTTTTTTTCTTACATTGAAAAGTATTAATAAATCGTGCACATTATTATACTAAATACCCTATATAAATTATGTAGCATTGATTATTTTTTCATTTATTATTATTTACAATTTTACTATTATATATGAAATTCATTATTATACAGTATTTAATTTCATATAATTAAAATATATTATTTCTCTTCATAATAATATAGGAATTTTTTTAAAGTTTTTTATGAACGTTGACAGCCAGTATGAAAAACATCATGCTTAACATGAATCATAGCATAGAAAATGACAAAATCGATTATTAATATTGAAAATATTTAACAAAATCCATAGAGCAGATTAGTCATGTTCTCCATTCCTCGCGCGAACATTATATTGCTTATTAAATAATAGTGCATAATTAAATAAATTAATTATTGTGACTATTAAAAGAAAATTATAAATAAAATAAATTGTAAATAAAAACATATTATATTTTTCAAGTTCAACAATTAAACTACTTCAATAAAGATAATAGAAAACATATTAATGAGTAAATGAGCCATAATGAAAACTTAAAAAATTTGTCAAGTTATAAATTGCAAATTGTTTAAAAAAACTGGAAATAATTCAGAATCTTTTCAAACTTAATCATCATTGTGCGTTTTTTATCCATAAAATCCATAAAAATTTAATTAATATTTAATTTAATATTTTTTATTTATTGAGTATTGAGTATTTATTATAATATTTAATATTTTAATATTTATAATATTATACATTTTTTTCGAAAATCTCCTAGGAAATTTATTTAATTACAAATTACAATATATCACTTAGATTATAACGATTTTTTTATTATCCTAAAATGATAATTATTAAGAAAGCTTAACATATATACAAGCTGTAATATTAGGCTCAAATATTAAAGAATCAACATGTAGAGCTGAAATCTTGCCTTACGGAAATTTTTAATAAATTTAATTCTATCCTTATATAAATTATATTGCTAAAATATATATGATTGAATATTTCATCTTCCAGATTGCATTTACATTTTGGATTATCAATAATACTTATGCGTGGAAGCGAAATTGAAAGATGATAGTGATCTGCTCTACTTCGATTAACCATAACAATGCATTATCGATTTAATTCTCATGCGCAAATCACGAAAAATTATTATTCCTATATATTGAAAATATAATAAAATTTGCCTCTAAAAAGTTTCTCCTTTTTTATTTGATAAACTGTATTTGCAAGCATTCATTTTTTAAAGACTTCCGTAGAATTCCGATAGAAGATTCTGTAAATGGAATCTTAAGAATATTTAAAGAATTAGAAACAGTAACTTCCTTAGAGTAGTTTTCTTATTCCTGCAGATTTCTATATGGGAAGGGATCCAGTAGAATTTTATTTAATATCTATTAGAATTATTGTATGAAAAACAGATTATATTTTTCTTTTTATATTAAGGATATAATTATTAGTCTCAACATTGAGTTTGATAGATTATAGGCTTTGTAAGACGCTAAGAGAATCCGAAAAAAATTAGGAATCTCAATATTGTTGTATCTCAATACTAAATGTAGAGTATCATTTACGATATACTCGTAAATATAGAAATATGTGATGCTCTTTGATGAATGAAATTTCAAACTTGGATATGTACAGGCGGATCCAACAAATTTAGAATCCATCATTTTACTGCCATCAGTAAATATGGTGTCGGCGAAATATTCCTGAAGATTTTCAATTTTTTAGTTAGAATCATTAATATATTTAAATTCAATGCCAAAATCGAAATTGAACGGAATTAAAATGATAATCATTTTTAAATCGTGGCATTGAAATTGCTTTGTAAATCTTTATGCA
>NW_006264176.1:125044-129255 GCF_000469605.1 Apis dorsata
CCATTAGTATTAATCTATTTTTAATTGAGTAATTAATAGTATTTAATTGTTTTAATGTAAAGAGAGTTATTGAATAGTTATTTGAATAGATTTTGGCAAGAAAATTGTTGCATAAAAATATGGAATGCTTTTCTATTAAAGGGATCCCATTTACATAATATTTATAGATGTGTTTCTTCGAGAGCTAATTTAATGATCTCAAATTGCAATTTTTCAAGCTTATTGACTATATTGTCATCTGTAGAGATATATAAAGCATTCATAATAATAGAGCGCACAAAAGTTCTATATAAGATAATGTAGATGAGTCTGAACCTCACCAAATGCTATATATATATTTTATGATATTAAGGGAATTAGAGTATTTTTTAATAATATAATCGATTTGAGATATAAATGTCATTTTATAATCAAAGATAATTCCAAGGGGCAGATTCGCAAGCAATTATAGTAACATCGCCTATTTTAATCGAGATTGAGCCTGGTGAAATTTTCTTATTGAAATACAAGAGAAGAATTTTACTTGAAGTAAAGTCTAAGTCCAATTCAAAAAGATTATATTTAATAATTTTTTATATTTTTTTTTCTATGGTTCTGATATCTTTTTTAGTAGAAGAGAACTTGAAGTAAATAGTCAAATCATCAGCGAATTGAAATACTGAAACGGACTTTGGAATATTTTATTTAACTTTTAGAATTAAATTCGCTAAATTATCTAAATGAGATTTATCATTTCTAAATCCATGATAACTATTGGACAATAGGTTTTTGTATTCAGGCTACCATTGCAATTTTTTTTAATCGGAGATTTAAATGTTTTACACATGAAGTATAAGAAATCGGTCGTAATCCTTCACCATCTGATTTGTTAATGAAATGAACGAAGGAATATTTTCAATTTTTTGGATAATCATAAAGTATGTACATCTGTATAAATATTAAGCAATTTTTACATTTTTAATCTTTTTATAATATTAAAATCAATATCATCCAGCGGATGATTTAATTCTTTTAAATGCCAAAATAATGTTAAATTCTAAAGTGAGAATTTTGAGTCTAAAAAACGTGTATAGGAAGAAAGGCAATAGGGATCATTTGCAATTCATAAAGAACTTATCTTTTCAAGAGACAATTCAATTTTTATGCATTTTCACATGATTATCGGGCACATTATCAGGCAAATACTGAGAAGTAATTTTGATTCAACAATTCTTGAAAACTTTATTCCAAATGTATAAAGAATTTACTTGGAAGTTAATGCTCTCAGTAAAATTTTTGAATCAATCCCTTTTCTTCTTCTTAAAGGTCTTAATAGTTAAAGTACACATTTTCTTGTAGTGTATTAAGTCATCCAGTTCAAAGTTCAAATACACTTCCATTTTTTGTAAATTGCAGTGCGAAGTCTTTTAATTTTGTTATACTCGGAATCCCACCAGGGAATTGGACTTTTTTTCTCATATGGGGTTTTTTTTCCGAGAAGTACAATATTCAAGCGCGAAAACTATAATATCAAATGCATTATATTTTAAAGTATTGTACGAAGGAAAATTGTTTATACTTAGCAATAAAAAACTGATTGTATGAATCTTCAAGAAAAGAATTGAACATATCACAATCAATACTCATAGTTTTGATTTTAAAAGAATGCTTTTCGTAAAATATCTTATCTATTTTATATAAATTGTAAAATGATCAAAACCTCAAATCTCATTTCACATTTTTATATTTAATATTTAATTTGTAAATAACTAAAAATAGAAAAAAACTAAATCTAGATTAGATTTTTGACCATAATAAACATCAATATGTGTGTTGAAATTAATATTATGTAAATATAAGTTATTAACTTTCAGCGTTTTCAAATCTTTTACTGTTACTATCAGTATCAGCACAATTCCAATTTTTTGTTATATACACTAAAGTTGCCCAGAAATATTTTTGTTGTTATTGTTATTTTTATGTTGCAATGTTATTTTTATTAACATTTTGTACAATAGTATTCCAATCATCATATAGTATACCATCATATAGTGTAGATCCTATTAGGATTCTGTAACAAATGGCTAAATCTAACAGAATTATAAGATTCATAATATGTATACCGCAAATTTCAACAGATCTATTCGGAGATTTTTTTGCTATCTATTTCAAAAACAAGATTTTTGCATAGCGCTATTAAGGTACTTCCTCATCTAGAGTGCAGTCTGTCTATTTTAAATATTAAAAATCCCGAAAAATGAATATTATCCGATACCGATAGCCATGATTTAATACAAATCAATCAAATGTCAACATTGGATAGATGACGTAATTGGTTTAATCTTTTTCGAATATTTCTAGTATTTCAAAACAGAATGTTCAAATATTTACTGTTCATCTTCGTTTAGACAAAGAATTAATTTATTTATGTAAAATTGTTGATAATGATAAATAATATTGTTAAAATCGGCATAGATGGTCGATACTAAAGAATGATGTGCTGTCAATTGTTAACGAAGAAGACTGTTGTTTTTTAGTTATTCTGTGAATTCTATTTTTGATGCTTTGTAAGTAGAGGATAAATTTCTTTTAACATTTTTACTAGAGTCAAAATATTCTGGATATATTCGTTGACCACATTAATTAGATTTTCAGCTCCAAATGATTTTTTCAGAAAACTGATAAGTTGAGTAGAATTTAGAAGATAATTAAATTGAAATTAAATTAATCTAATTTCATTGATCACATTCTCTACTGATACTAGCAATTCGCTGACGTTGCTATAGCGATTTTTCTATAAGTTCTGTTTGATTGTTTTAGTTGTTCGTGGCATCATAGCAATAGTCTTAAATGATAGGTTTACAATTTGTTTTAAATTGTTTTTTGTAATATTAGAACCGCAGATATTTCTAATGAGGAAAAATTGATTTTTTTTATTTCCAAGCATAATATTATTTGAAATCTCTGATTGATTGTTATGTTTTGGAGTAATTATGTATTATGTCTTATTAGTAACACTTATCACCAGCATTTATATTATCACTCGATGTTGATGATATTTTCATAAGATTGTCTTAATGCTTAGTTATATGCCCCTCTTGTTTATATATAAAACAGCTGATTTTTATCTGTAGATAGAAAAATTTTGTATTATGTATTGTCATGTGTAATTAAAAAAGAATTTAGTATTCTAAAATTCATGACATGCGAAAAACCATCTTGAATTCCAAACTTAATTCCAATTTAAATAATAAAGAACATTTTAAAAATCGTTCTAATGCTTTTTAATTGCTCTTTTGCTTTTTGAATATATTTTGTATATTTTGTATGATTGGAAAAATATTTGATAAAATAACTCTTTGAGATTGATTTATTAGCGGTCTAACTATTGTGTGAATGTTTTGAATTAGCAATTTCGAATGACTGATAACGAAATTTCTAGCAATATTTGAATTGAATGAAGATAAATATAGATTCATCTATTAGAAATATAGGATGCAAGACGAATTACTAGTGATATTGGACTGCTTGAACATAGTTTTTCATAGAGGATCCATTGACTGCATCAAATACAATTGCCTTTTTATTTAAATAGGAAATATATTATTTTTAGTTAATAGAGGCGTAAGAATTAAATAGATTTGTATCGGTAGTATTTCTTGTTTCCATGATTGAATTCCTGTATTCAAAAGCTTTGATGAAACATACTACTGTTCATGCAGTAAGCATGAGTAATAAAAATAAATAAAATTTCAAACAGAAATTTTAAAAACAAAACTTACAATGGCATTCAATATAAACTCTATACACACATGAATTCTCAAATCATATGATATATTTTATCATCTGTTAAACTTTTTTCTGATTTTGTATCTAGAAAAAAATGGACAATTGAGGTGAACGATTGAGCGATTTCTGTTAAATAATGTTTAACACATGAATATGTTAGAAACTTTCGAGATTAAAAAATTCACTATATATTATAGTATTTATTTATATTTATATTTATTATTGTATTTGTTTATAATATTTGAATTTATTTTTTTTATTTCAATTTTTTATAGTTTTTTAAATAATTTTTTATAATTTAATTTTAATTCTTTCAATAATCAGTTTTTGTATAATTTTAATTTATATAGTTTTTTTTAATAATTTTATTTTATATTTTATATTAAATTATTTAGTACTATTAATTTAATAGTATTAATTAATAGTATTATATTAATATATAT
>NW_006264176.1:129628-132466 GCF_000469605.1 Apis dorsata
TATCATAGTTCCTATTATTTGTTTTTAAATTAATTTTTTTAATAATTTTATTTTTAATTTAATTTTATAATTTTTAATTTTTTTTTATTATAATTCTATTGTTATTGATTGATTATTATTAAATACTCTAAAATTGCTATGGATCACAAACAAGGACAATCTATTGTAAGACACAAAATTTAATTCTTAATAATCTCTCTAATAATAAATAATGAAAAAAAAAAGAGAAAGAGCTTCTTTATTCATTAGAACAATCCAATCTTCGTACTTTAAATTGTCGATTATTTCGAAAATAATTTCACGAATTTGACATTTGAAAGAGATAAATGATTATATCACTGGGGAAAAAAAAACTGAAGATAAAAAATTCTATTGTTCTAATGAAAATTCTATTGTTCTAAAATAACAATAAGAAATATAATTTATGATTTTTATGTGGAAAAAAAATTATATTTCTTAGACTCAAATTATTAATGGCCATTAAAGGAAAAATTATTTTTCTTTGGAAATTTAATTCTTTGTACTTTTTAATTTTTTTTTCTTATCTAGCAACAACTTTTTAATTCATTTACAAAAAGAATCTAAAAAGAGGATCTCAATAAAATGTAATAAATTGTGTAAAACAATACAAAATATGTAACATAAACAAATATTTTTTTTATTTATATTAATTAAGTAGCATGCTAGTAAATAAATAAACTATATATATTCAACCATATTCAACCAATTTATTTGCCTGAATTATTTAATTTTTCAAAGTATGAAATTTTTTAAAACATTCTTTTGAAAAAAGAGACCGACTTTCTATCATAAGTATCACCATAGAATTTTTTCCTTTCTTCTTTGATCTTCCGATTGGAAAGACATCATACAATCCTTATATTTTTTATGAAAAAAAATAAAATAAGTTTTCCTATTTAAATATCGGATGGTATCATTTGTGGACAATCGGTCAGGTTTTTGTTTAGGAGCAAAAAATAAAAGTCTTTAATTAGACTCATTAATAATTTTTCTCTAAATTTTGTATGTGACACTTTTTGAATATTTTCCTTCGTAGTATTCATTGAATAAAATAAATAAGTTCACAATGGAAGTTTCCAATCCTCAGAAAAATAATTTTCTCCTCCATTTCTTAAAACATAAAACAATAGGATGTAGCATACTGTCAGCGATGTCCACCCATATTCTTATTGTAATCTAATATGATAATTTCTTTATCACTAGCATTTCCAGTCTTTAATCTTCTTCTCGCAGATTGTGAAATAGAAGTATGCTTTGTACTGAACATTATGATTCTTTGTCATTCTAATACTAATATTTTTCCTTTCTTGTAAGCGATTTTCTGTCTAATAGCTAATTTTTCTTTTTAATTTATTTTGGCAATCCTTTTCAATTGTTCATAATTGTTCCAATAAAAAAGCAATCAGCTTTTAGAAATTCTATAGTGGGATTTGTATAAAACCTGTCAGTAAATATATGATATCCTTTTGATTCAGAAATCGAATTTCATAATTTTGATAGAGTTGCAACACAATTCTGCTAGTGAAATTAAGATCTGATCTAATTAAACCATCTGTTGTAATTTTACCATAATATGGAACAAATATATACAAGTGTTTTAGAATCTGGTAACACATAAACTCGAAGTTCCCATTTTGTTAGTTTTTTGGGATTATACGTGAGAAAGTTTATTTTCCCCTTGAAGGAAACTGTAGATTCGTCAATTGCCAAATTTTCACGAGGTATATAATTTTCCATGAATCTTTGATTCAGATAATCTAGAAAGTTACTCACTTTTTGTATTCTTGTCCTCATCGTTTGACTGTTTGGCGAAATTGTTTCTAAATATAGTGATCAAAATATTTGAAAAAAATTTTTTTTTTTGAAAAGATGAAAAGGTGAAAAGATTTTCCTAAAAAATATCTTTAAATTAAATGCTCGAGACTAGTATGATTCCAAGGAACGAGAATGCCCATATTTATAATGACACCAATAAAGACTTTCATTTCACTTTCTATTATATTTTTCCAATTTTGCTAAGTGGAATATTTGTTTAGTGTTTTTTCTAATATTATTTTTGCGGCATATGCATTAGTTTCATTCACTATTTTTTTTAGAGTAGGAGTAAAAAAACAACTCAAAAAATTCAAGAGATGATATACTGATAACTAGATAGTTTTGGTTCTACAAAATTTTCACTAACTGAAAAGTTTATGACATGACAATAATTTTCATCTTCAGTAACGTTTGTTTACAATATTTCATTGTTTCCAACAAACAGTCTAATATATGTAGATGCAGATAATTGCTCGATGCTATTCATATCCCCATCATTGCTTATAAATCTAATTTTTTTCCTTCTTCTTATAATAATTACTTACAATAATTACATCAAAATCGGAATCTTTGAAAAGAAATCGAAAACAGTGATTCAGATGTTTTAGTAAAATTTGTAATATTTTCCAATAAACCAAGTTCATTGTCTATTTGAGTCATATATTCGTCGTCACTACTTTCATATTCATTAGTCACTGATCGTTTTCTTTTTATTCGGAGCAAAAAAAAGGAGCATTCTTATTTTTATATTATTTAGCACATAAAATAAATAAAACAATGTAACAGTTTAATTATTATTACGATAATTTTAATTAATAACATTGATACGTTTTTATGTAAACAAAATATGAAATTCGAAAAATCACGAAAAAATGTTTTTTTTTCAACGTAGCGCACTTGGATTTGTTGAAGGCAACTCTACAAATAACTTTTTAATTCTATAATAATAATAATAATAATAATAATAATAATAATAATAATAATAATAATAATAATAATAAT
>NW_006264176.1:132606-140317 GCF_000469605.1 Apis dorsata
AACTGTGTAAAAATGGCGAAATATGACAAATTATTATTTTATTAGTTATTTATTTAACTATTACAAAGTATTTGAATGAAAAAAAAAACATTTTAAATTATTTTAGAAGCTGCGTTATATAATGTCAAGTCTAGTTTGACATTGATGTAAGAAATGTCTCATATCGAGCCACATTCGACATAGGAGTCCTAAAGGTTAATACATTATACAGATTGTTCGAAAATATGAATTTGAGATAGAAGAAACATAATCCTATTAGAAAAATTTTAATGGAAAAACTAGATAGAAGAAACATAATCCTATTAGAAAAATTTTAATGGAAAAACTAAATATTATATATATATAGCCTTAAATTATTTAAAAATTATTCAATACTATAGATGAGTAATATAATATATTTTCAAAAATATTGATAATATAAGCAAATTTAATATTAGAAATATTAAAAAATAACTTGATCACATTGATTTTTTATTGTGTATACCATAGTTTTATTAAAAATGCAGAATTAATTTTTAAAAAGAATAATAAATGGAGATTATCATAGATAAATGAACTCAAATAATTTTGAAAAATGAAAAATTAATATTACATTGCCCACAATCGATTATCATAATGGATAATGCTTCTTATCCTTCAATTTAATTGAATCAAATTCCTACTAAATATTTTATAAAACTATAATTATATAGATTAGTGAATAAATATTTTATAATTAGAAAATATCAATAATAAAATTAATAGATAAAAAAAAAAGATTTTACAAAATTGATAAAATATTAAAATCAAAAGAATTTTATGATATTATATTTATATATTTGACTATTATAGATCTATTATATTATAGAATTAAAATAGTCATTTATATTATGATTATCGCCGTGTAATATTGCCATGTGCCGAATTATAACGATTGACTTATGATGCCATATATAAAATAACAGAAAATGATTAAAAAAGATATTGTGATATAAAAAATTTAAAAAAAAAAATATTGAAAGAAAAATGGAATCATAAAAGATATAACGATGTTTGATTAAATTGATGTTGATTAAATTGAAGTCCCAAACTATAAAGGTGATTCACATAACTTACACATCTCAAATAACTTTTAAATTATGCATTTAATGAATTACTAAATAAAAAAATTATATGATTTTAAAAGTGAGCAAATAATAATATATCAATTTTCTTTTATGGAGAAATTTCAAAATTTTTAAGATAAAACTTGTTTTTTTTAATGGATCATATATTTTTTTATAATCTATTAAATTTCAAATAAAAAAATATTAATTCATAATAATCGAAAAAAGTATATCTTCTATTTTTAAACAAAAAACGAAATGAATGATAAATTAATTGGATTAAATTGGATATCAATCAATTTTTGATTTTATTATTGTTTTTAAATAATTTGACGTATAATTTACTAAATTATTTATTATTATATTTTATTTTTTTATATTCTATTAAAATTTTGTTTTAATTTTTTTTTTAATTTATTATACAACATTTTTACTTTTTGATCGAATTTTTTTCATAAATAATCGATAGGATTGATATTCAGAAACATATATGTTTCCAGAATATATCGGATTATATAATAATAATCGTTCTTATTAATAATGATTTATATTTCGTCATTGTCTCAATAAAAATGATAACAATCCGAAAAGTTAAGTTTTTTGATACTTTATAACAAATTGTTTTTTAAAATATTTAAATATATATATTCGTCCATGATAGTATCTATAATTTGTAAATTTCCTATACCACTTGTAGTTGGATATCTATACTATTTTATTATTTTACATCTGATGTTATTTTTAGTTAAAATGTTTTTAATTTTTCTTTAAATTACTTTGCGATTATTTCCAGAATAAACTTTCTGAGAATATTACTTTTTATCAGAATTTTAATGATTAATATATTTTTTTGAAAAATTGAGAAATAATGTTTTTTTATTAATTTTATTATTTTTTAAAAAATTCAAAATTAATTTTACTGTTTCTTTTATTAATTTTATTGTTGTTATCTGTATCGTTTTATATTTTTTAACAATAATAGGTTGATTTTTTGCTATAATATTATATATAATATATAATTTATTATTTATTATATATAATATATAATATTTATTTCCAGAAAAAATTTCTTTCTTTTGAAATTCAATTATAATTTTTTTGTTTTTTATTATTATTTCTCTTGATTTTGAATTTATTTTACTCAAGAACAGACAGAATGTTTTCCAAATCTCTAATTTAAACAAATATATCACAGCAACGGCTACAAGCCACATTTGCCATTCGATAGATCATCGTGGAGCGAGCGCGAAAGTCCTGATCTCTACACGCTGCAACGCGATCCCACGAGGGCCCATTCTTTGAGACCATTCTCCAGCGCGACCAGTCCCTCTAACCCCTTCTCTATGTGCATTTTTCCCGAAAAGCAAAGATTGGAGGAAAAACCAAGGCTCGCGATAATCTTGCAATAGAGTTGATATAGAAATAGAAACTAGGGCAGAATTCGATGACAATACAATATACATCAAAATACAGTTAAAATCATTATAGTTAGTCACAAAGAGTCAAAGTACCACGTTCACTTAGAGCTCATAATATAAATGAATATACAGTCCTATGGTAATAGGTAGTTCTTCGAGCAATAACATTAGTTTAGGCATCCTATTTGTGCAATATACAAAGTCATTCACTATTTTCGACTTTAACAATTGTTGTATTTTTTGAAGTTTTCTTGCATAATGCAAAAAAAAAAAAGAAGAAAAAAAAATATATTTATTTCATGCTTTTCGCCGCTTCTTTGTATAATTCCAATTGGTATTAATGCATTTTGCACTATTACTGATCTATATGAATATAATATTAGGGATTATTGGATGTTACAGATACAAATCAATACAAAACTTTGCTATTTCTATGGTATAAATTTTAAATTTATTTTTATTAATGTTGTAATTAATATTACCATCAAAATATCTTTATTTTTTGTGGTACTATCTTAAGAAGCAATGTACTGTCTCGATGAGAAATCTTTGGAGGATTTCATAGGATTTTTAAGATATTTATTAATTTTTTTTTTATTAATAGTTTTAGTTTCTTCATAAGAGAAGAATTTAAAAAATTTTTAAAGTTATAATATGATACTTTTCAAAACAATCTTATAAACGATTATACTAGTCTATTATACTATTGTCATAGTAAAAATAAGTTTGTTTTCTTTCTCCTTTAATTTTTTTCATTTCAACAGATGATGTAATTCTTGTATTCTTCATTTCAAATTATGATGAATGATATGTAAGTGTTCGTTCAGCCCATCTATTTCGTTAAAATGGATGTAATGTTAATCATTTTAAATCCGTCATGAAAATCATTAACAAGTTAAATGACGAATCGTCGCATAAACTTAAAATACGAAATTGGCTTTCACTTGTATTTTTCTTCAATAAATTTGTATATATGTATTTATACATATATACAATTACATATATACATATATACAATATATATGTATTTATTACACATTTCGAAACTCCACAAAAATAATTTCCATCACTTGTTTGATTTGCGCATAAACAAGTAGAGGTATATTGAGCTCTACCTACCGCCCATGTATTTATTATATATTTATTATTGTATTTAGTTTCTTGGGGGAATTGGGAAATTCATTACCATGTATTTTTTTGTTTACATTGTGTTACATTTCTATTCCAAGTATTTAAATATTATTATATTATTTGACATTGTTACATTTCTCCTCTTTTGAAGATAATAATAAAATTTTATCAGATCTATATGATCTATATGTCTAACTTTGACAAAAAATATTAGTTTTTTTATTGTATTTGATAAATATTTTCTATTTATTTATATAATTATTCGTTAAATAATATTTTTTTTGCAAAAGCATTTATTAATAGTGAAATATTTATATTTATATCTATATCTATCTATAAATATCTATAAATATGATATGTTCTGAATTCAGGATGTGAATCTAAAACCTTTTGATAGTTATAAAACAATTGGAACTAATGGGATAATAATAAGATCAGGCTTATAAGATTTTCAATAGTCAAATTACTATAATAAGATAAAATTAGCATCAGATAATATATATATGAATCTCTTATTTTATAAATTTTTTTTAGGATTGTATTATGAAAGTTATTTTTCTTTTGAACGTTATTATTAATCTTCATTACTGATTACTCTTATCAATAGATAAGAGTAAGATAATTCTCTTGATATAAAATAATTGATATAAAATTTTCTCTATACTCTAAATAATTTTTTTAATTAATTGTTCTAATATTCTGCTTTCTTATTTGTATGGAGCATTTAGAAAAATCTAGAAAACCGATCTCTTTTGAAAATTTCTCCAAAATATAGTATTTTAACATTATGTTCTTTAAATTTAAAAGAGATATGATGCCTATATTTCAATATTATTCTCAGAAATGTAGAAATTTTAGTATCGGTAATATCAACCCAACTATTTCAAATTTAATATATTGAAAGATTTTTATTCGCTATTATTGCGCGTGCATATTTATTTGTTTTTCTAATTATATTATTTTTTAATTCATCAGTAAAAAAATAATTTGAAAAATTGAATGGATTTGGTACATTGTTGATTTGTTTTCTGAAGACCATGAAATTTTGTATTTCAATTGTAAATGGGATTTTTAATAATTTGTAAATTATTAATTTGTTTTTAAATATAATTAATTTATTGAACAGTTTTTATTGTTTACTTTTCAAATCGAAGCTAGATGGGATGGCAGTAACAAAACAAGAAAAATATTAAATTTGGTATATAATAATATGGTATATAAATATTAAATTTGGTATATAATTTTTTTGTCTAAAAGTTATATTACAAAAATTACATTACAAAAATAATATTTAAAAAATTTGTTACAGAAAATTTTGAAAAATAAAAAATATGGATTTATAAAATATTATTATTATCAAAAATCAGTTGTATAGGAATCGAATTTTAGATGATTTCTGAATTGAAATTTGTTTCATTATCAAATTTTCTTCAATATTTTTTTTGTTGCGTATCATCGCATTTTATTTCATTTCGCATCATTTTTAATAAAATGTGATTATTTTTATGTAAATTTTCAACTACTTCACAAATAATCTAATTGTTATAATTTAATAAATCTTATAATTTTATCTCGATAGAGATAACTATCACATATAATGCAATGATCGGATAACAATCTTTTTTTGTTTGAATTTTTATGTAACAAGAGAAAAATTTTTTATCATGTATGTAAATGATATTAAATTTCAACTAAGTGATTTCGAATATTGTACAAAAGAGATATCTCAAAAGAATTATCTTCTGAAAACTATCGCTCGAAAGACTAATTACGGTTATAAAAATTGCACAATTATTTGTATTGTGAGTCCTGAATTAATAATGATTGACTCTAAATGTTTACGGTTGACTGAATTTTATGATTTTTGACTATAATCTAATTGATTTCTATAATGACTAAATATATTTTTTGGCATCTAATTGCGATGTGATATAAAAATCTATTTGACTTTTAACTGATCTGAACTCTATCTGAATTTTAACTATCGATTTGCATTTTAACTATCGATTTGTATTGTATCTGAATTTTAATAATTTTGGAAAACTTGCAGACTTTGGTCTTTGATATTTTCGATAAGAATGCAAAGACAAAATGAAAAAGAACCAATGATCGCTTTATAGGCCGGTTTTCAAAAATGGGTTGCAGCATGTAAAAGTTTGGGAGTTTTTTATAATAATCGATTGCAAGATATTTGACGTACAAAAGATATTTGATTTGTAAAGTTGTATTGCTGTTCTATTTTAGTCTTCAGTAATTGTTATTGAGAGTTTGAAAAAGTAATAAAACTATCTCCACTTAAATTATTACTATAATTTATTAATCTAAAATTATTGAAAGTACTGAAGCTATTAAAAATAAAATTCAAATTAACTCTTCACAAATCAGTCCTGATTATTGTCTTTAACAAATTATTTCATATGTTTGCAACAAACTAGCATCTATTAGTTATAATAATTTTTCCTTTTTATTTTTTAAATTTCCTATACATTCTTTAATTTTTTTGCTCTTGTTGGAGATGCTATTATTTTTATGCATAAATTAGAAGCATTTGATTGGCCTGATTTGCTTAATTTTGATTTCATAGTAAAACTTAATTTTTCAATCTTCAAATTCTCCGGATTTCTTTTGTTCTTTTTCGTTTTCCATGTTCTTTTAATTATTGACAATTTTTTTATATTTATTTGTCGATATTTACAGATCTTTAATTTGTGTAAGCTAACTTATCTTGTTTTAAGAATAAATCACAGTGTCTTTTTGTCATTTGTTCTTAAAATGATGTGTTAAATTATTTAATTTGATTTTATATTTTTGTCTTCTTCCAATGAATACTTTTCAGAAAATTCTATATAATAATAATTTTCAATGATTTCCATATTTCATATAATTTTCAAAAAGCCAAATTTTTATTGTTGTAATAAACTTTCTTCTTTAATTTTTCTCCCAAAAATAAATTTAATAGGATTAAATTAAGTGGGTGAATCAAGCGAATCAAGTTAATTTAATTCAATAATTTGGAAGTTTTCTATTTAGTATTTGACAAACAATTCGTGAATAATGAACTGAACAATTATATAAGTATCACAAATTTATAGAAACATTTAGTGATTAATTTTCTAACAATTTATCCTTATTAATGATAAAAATGTAGTGTATTTTTTCCATTTAATATTCCGTTAATAAAATAAAATTATTTTGTTGTTTATAATTCTACGCCTAACATTTAATGCGCACAGTATATCCATTTCTGTCATCCATCATGGATTGTTAATGAATCAATGGTACATATTTTTAATTATCTAATTATGGAAATAAAATTTTTCTAAAAAATTCTATTATTTTCAAATTAATATAATAGCCATAGATAGAAAAAAATACGGTTTTCGAAATTGCTACCGCAATTTTTGATTTAAAGCAATTTAAACAAATGAAATTTCTCTATCTTCAGAACATGATATGCTAGATTTACTATTATTAATATTTTTAATAAATCTCGTTGCAGCTGTCTGACATATGGATTTTCATTAAATAATTTTCATTTGTCTTACATTTGTCTCGTGCATAACAGTTTCAGATTTCTCGTGTTTTTTGTTTTCAATATTACCGATTATTCGAACTTTTTAATTAACTTCTTTATATGATAAAATTGCAATTAGAAAATCGAGCTTTGTACAATTATTATATTATTATATTATTATAGATTTTTTTAAGTATCATTTTGTTTCACCATCACAATATCATCAAAGAATAAACTATTCCTATCTGTTGATAAAAAGGATATATATTCTTTTTAATATTCCACAGCATTTCGAACATTTAATAAATAATAAACTGTAAGTTCTCATATTGTTTTACAATTTCATCTTCTAATATTCAATACTCATTTGAAATTTATTATACAGCTATATTCAAAAGTATTTTTTGTGCTGATACAAGATGCAATAGAAATAAATAAATCAGCAAAAGAGCATTTTTTATTATTGTTGATTTATGAATTAAAATTTTATATACTGTAAGTATCATTGTATACCATAAATACTGAACATATGAATACAAAAAAAAAAAAAAAAAAAAAAAAAA
>NW_006264176.1:140495-165900 GCF_000469605.1 Apis dorsata
AAAATTAAAAAAATCTGAAGATGAATTGTTTTTTAAAATAAAACTGTGTGTTTTCATTCAACAAGAATTCATTGATCTGAATTATGTTGATTTTTGAAGATCATGATTTTTCAAGATTACATTATCATTCAAAACTTAACTTCGTTATCTAGAAATTCATAGTATCATAACTAATTTATTGGCAGACATCTTTTATGTAGTATGCATTTTCATATTACTAAAAGTAATTAGTTCTTCTTTATATCTTACAAAAAAAGAATGCAAAGCAAATTCTGAAATAGTAACCCTAGTAATAGACACATAATTCTATTAGATCTGTATCATAAGTTAAAAATTTTTGTGTATTAATTTTAAATCCATTTAAAATTATTTTTTAAAAATCTGTATAATAATTTAATGTTGATGTGTATATGAATTCCTTTTATTGCATTTGATATAAAAAAAAATTTTGATTGCTATTGCCATCAAAGATTTCTATTTCCGAATTTACATTTCGATATCAATTATAAATCAATTTTCAATTCAAGTTTTGAATTCTTTTTGAATAATTTTTTTTTTCAATCATATATTTTTTTTCTGAGATTTTATTTGTCATTTTTTATGAATAATTTGTATAATAAATAAAATTTATTAAAAAATCTTATTTTTGTAAATACATATATAAAATGGCTAAAAATTTTAACGAATTGGATTAATTTCTTTCTTTTCGATTAATTATGGAACTCGTTGAAAATTAATTCATATATCATATCATATTTCATAATTGAATATTTGCTGTCTTATTACATATTTTTTCATTTATAATTGTAAATGATATTTAATAAATCTATTTCTTTTAATATTTGTGTTGTTTATTATTGATTTTATATATAATTTATTTCTTCATTTATGATGATAGGTTTTTATTTCTTGATTTGTTAATATCTCGATCAATAGATCTTTCGAACTTGACTGATTTAGCATGTGGAATTTTCCAAAAACTAGCTCGAAGGACCATTCCAAATTAAAGGAAACAAATGAGATTCTATTGTTTTCTATGTATTTATCGACATTTTAACCCAAGTATTTTAAAATTATGTATAGATAGTTGGATCATAAAACATATATTTTTTTTTTGTATGTATAGAAGATTTTATAATTTTCTATAGTACTATTGAAACATTTATTTATAACATACTATTGAAATATTTATAATAAACATTTATAATAAACATTTATTAAGTCAAGTGATCTTAGTATTGAGTTGCACATGTAATTCTTTAATATTAATATTTTTTTTGTTCTTTTTTTTTTTGCTACATTTGCTAAATTAATTTACTAAATTAATGAAAGTTTTAGTTTTAACATCAGACTTGAGATTTTTTCATAGAAATTTCAAATGTGGCTGTAAACTAATTTTTGTATTTTATTTTAAAATTCTTTCTCTAATTAATTGTCTACTTCTTTAAATAAAAAAAGATATCTTATTTTAAATATTACGCTCATTTTCTGAATAATTATTAATCTTAAGTTAGCAAAAAATTTTCAATTTTCGATTTTCAGTTTTAATTTATTATTAATATTTGCGCTGTATTATTGTATTATATAAACAATTGATTTCATTAGTTTTATTCCAGATGATCCTGTAATAGTTTGAAAAAATATCATATATATAAAATAAAACATATATTTGAATAATAAAGAGGAAAATACTAAAATGAAAAATATTTTATATATTAAAATTTTTTATTTTACTTATCAATAAAATGAAATATAATATAATTGTAAATATAATTTATAATTACACAAAATATAATTTAAATATATATTTAAATTATAATTAAATTATAATTAAATTATAATTTAAATAAATTATAAATATTTGAATAAATGCATATATATGTAACACTAAATATAAGATAAAATTAAGATTAAATTATAAACTATACTAAAATAAAATTTAAATTAATAGAAAAAAGAAAAAATAATAATATGTAATAAATATGTAAATGTTTTTTTGAAAAAATTATATCGAATATTTTTCGTTATGTGCACTATTTTTTTTTCTATTACATTCGAATACAATGGAGATACGTAGCTAAATGAAAAGTTAATTGAAGAATTTGAAGAATTTAAAATTGAAGAATTTAGAGTCAAAATTTCATTTGCAGTATAATATAAACACATTAAATATGAGACTTCTCTTAATATAGAAGTTTTCAGATTTCGTGAAAACTTCATTATATGTTTCTCATGAACGATGAATACATGATATAGAAATCATAGGAAATAATTTCTTTTTTATAATAATAATTTCTGTATAGGACGATATATATATATTGATATAAATTGTAAATTGTAAAATGTCACTAAATTTTCTTATCTGTCATCAAAATTTAATGATAGATAAAAAAAGGAAAACAATTTTTTTAACTAAATTTCAAATTGTTTGTAAACTATAATTTCAATTATAAAATGTTAATGCGAATGAATTCAGAACAAAAATCATTAATTAAAAAAAGATAAATATAATAATATAAAAATTCAAAAATATAATATATAATTATAAATTCTTATAAACAAAAATTTATATAATTCATTATAAAAATTGCTCGTAAGTAAATTGTGTTTAATAAAAAAATATATTTCTCATAAAAATCTCTAACTTTCGATAAATAATTTAACTTCATGAATTTACAAATAAAAAAAAAATTAATACATTATTCTTGTTATATTCAACGATCTCAGAGATCTAAAAACATTTTACAAATTTTAAAAATTTTACTTACTTCGAATTTTCAAAATCTATTTTTATCCAGTTTTTTTATATTTATTGTCCATTAATACTGGCAATAAACTATTATAAATTTGCTCACTCTATAATGTTATTATTAGTTCAATAAAAAAACAAAATGCCACTAAATAATAATTTCTGCGAAAAATTTTTATATAAGTGAATTATATTTGCTGGCAAATGCTATATACTATACAAACATTACAAATTGAACTCAGAATAAAGCAATACTATCTTAGCAACGGGAAAGAGACTTTCGTATTCTTGTATTCAATACACACAAATATAATATTCGATTTCGAATATTATTATTTCATTTTTTCTTTCTATCAAGTTTCTTTTTCTAACACCCACAATCACCATTCCATTGTTAATAACACTAGATATTTCAATTATATACATAATACATTGTTATGTATATACGGAATTAAGTTCAGAATTTAATGAAATAATATATATTTGAATATTTGTTTAAAATAAAATTTTAATTAAGTAATTTTCATATAAAATATACAATAATAAATAATAATCGAGATAATTTTATTCAAAGAATTAATGTGAATAAAAAATATTATAATGAATAAAAATATATCTAATATGTAATAGTAACGTGAAAAACAAAAGTGCAATGCTTATATGATTTTTTAATGAATATAAGATTTATAATGGCATTAATATGACATGATTAAAATATAAATATTGAATTTCGACTACTATTTTTTTCTGTTTAATAATCTCATATCGGAATAAAAAACATTAAATTCAATTGAAATAGAGACTTTCAAAAATGTTTTATATTTTTATGAACACTCTATATAAAATTGTTATACATATTACTGTTATACATATTGCAATGACATCAAAATTTTGCGTGAATGAAATTTTACCATCATTATAAAATAATGAGCATTATCAAAAATCAATAATTACTTTTGTATGTATTTTAAATATTTCAATCGATTAGTCCAAATAACAAGACTTTAGAATTAGAATAAGATTTTTAATAAGATTTACTTGAAAGAAAATATTTTATATATTAAAATAGCATGTTTTATATCCCTTGTCAACAATTTTCTGTATAAATATTCTTATAGTATTTTCGACAATTTTATAATAAGAATTTATAGCATCAAGAATAGCTATTAATAATGAATTCTTACATGAAAACAGTAAAAAATGTATAAATGTTTTATTTTATTTAATATTTTATTTAACTTTGTTTTTGAGTTGCAACGAGTTTCTAATTATTTTTATAAGAAATATTATGACGTTCTTTTATTTGAATAAAAGTTTAAGAATTTTATCATTGATCTTCTGCATTCTTTTGGTATTATTTTTTTGGAAACCTTTTTCAAATCTCTGGCAAAATATTGATTCGATAGATTTATATCCAAATAAAATTTACAATAATTCAAAAATTGATTAAAACATGTTCATATGAATTTTTTTTATTATTTTCATATGCAAAATCTTCAGTTATTCTTGATTTTATATTACACTTTATATATTGTAATAAAAAAAGAGAAAAAATTGAATGATGATTTCTAAAACTTTATGACTCAAGCAAAAAAAAAATCATTAGAATCTTTTCGAAAAGCGAAAAATGTTTTTTTCGGGACAAATATTGAGTCAGAATTTGTTAATATTTATTTTGATAAATTGATTTGTCATCTAATATTTTATCTTTTTTAATTTAAAAATATTAAATTTTTTGAAAGAAAGATACTATAGGATATAGTATAGAATTTACTTATGTACTAATAGAAATATAATATAGAAATATATAAATTTACGGTTTAAGATTAACAATTGTTTTATAACTTATGTTAACTTGTGATATAATTATTTTAAAAAATTGATTTGATAGATGTAAAATTTAAATTAGTGATTTTTATTATTCGCGTATTTTTTTAAAATTATTATATATAAAATAAATATATATTTATCTTTAACAATTGCTAAAAAAAACATGACTACTGTAGCGATCAATTAATAAAATAATAAGAATATCAATTTTTTTTGAAATAATAAAAATATTAATAAATATTAAAAAATGTTAATATATTAATAAAATAATAAAAATAGTATAGAAATTAATTTTTTCTGTTAATGTTATTATACAGATATCTCAATATTATTAGAAATTTTTGTAACTGGAAGTAATTACATTCTTCAAAAATAACAAATAAGAAGTGACCGAAATGAAAAATCAGTAATTAATTTTTTAATTAATATTAATTAAATATGTAGAAGAATTGAAATTCCAATATTTTTTGATAAACTTCACATAAAATAAAATCATTCATAGTCATCTAAATATTTTGTGGTTTTATTATTGGTTTGAAGTGTGGATATTTGTAATAAAGATAAAATATAATATAATATATTTCACAATATATTATATCTTTATTCTATAAATTAAATTAATTCCTAAAATAATATTATTATTATTATTAATAGTAATAACATGCAAAGGTATATTATATATTAAGTATTTTAGCTTATCTAATTTATCTAATTTCTTAAAGACTTTTAAGTAAATGAAGTTATTCAAATAGTTCGTAATACATATGAAAAAATATATATTTTAATTATAAAAAAATATATTATATTAATTATATTATTATATTATATTAATTAAAAAAAATATATATTTTAATTATAAATATATATTATAAGTGGTAAAAAATGCAGGAATTTATCATTGTTCTAAGAAAAATGAATTTAATCTAAAAAATTAACCATACTTTGAAAACTCAGAAGTTTTGTAATATAGAATAGCAATATTTAATAAAAGCCAAATTCGCATATAAACAGAATTGGCAAAACATTTTTAATATTATTCAAAAAGCAATTTCATTTGTACTAAAATATAAAAATTTGGAAAATGTTTATCTATTTGACATACTTTGATCAAAGAAAATAAAATGTGTCGATATGAGATGGTATTAACTTTATTAAGCCGAGTTCATAAAAAAGTTTTTTTTTTGTATCAAATTGTTACAGATGAAAAATTTATAATAATCCAAAACATAGGTAAAATCATAGATAGATTCTGGCCACTGGTAGATTTATATTGCAAAATATATTTACATTAAGATATTTCTTTGTATATGATGGGATATGAAAAGAGTATTGTATTAATGAAATTAAAAGAAACAATGCTAATTATTGCAATTTCTTGATTTGAGTAAAAAAATTTAAAAAAAATCATAATCAAAAAGTTAATACTTTTTTATAACACAACTGCATACAACAAAAGAAATCATTTTCTTGTTAGGTAGAAAAATTTTGTTGCATAGTATGTCTCTAAAATTATGCTCATAGTATATGTTTACCTCTTCTGATTTTTATCTGTTTAGATCTTTGTAACATTATGTAATTATATATTACCAAGATAGAAAATTATATTTAATTTATTTTCACTACGATAAATACAGGAAATGAATCTTATTTTAATAAATATAACATTCGTAATTAGTAAAAAACAAAATATAGAAGAGATTTTATTCTATATTTCTTGAACAATATTTTTTATATATAAAAGTGTATTGTTTTTAAAAATGTATTTTCTTTCTCTATAGCATCTATTTTTTATTACTTGTATTAACATTTAACATTACATTAATATTAACATTTAATATACAACGTAACATTATTACTTGTATTAACAATTTAAGCTATATTAGCATTTTAATCTTTTGAATTTGTTTTTCTAAATACAATAATGTTTTTCACATTGTTTTTCAATTCGAAATTTAAATAACATAATTTTTTAAATTTTTTTTTTATTTTTACGATTAATCAGAAAAGAAAAAGATGGAATGAAATCTATAAATTGAAAAACTAGCATATAAATATATCATAATATCATAAATATACAAAATGATAAAAACTATGCAATGCTAAAATAAAAAAATAAATATGCAATGCACTATGATTCAAATACTAATAATAATGGGATAAAATTATTTTTTTTGAAATTTATGTAGGGATTTAATTTTTAGAAAGAAAATCTGTTTCTTCTTGTAGTTTATTATTTTAATAAAAATATTAACAAAATATGATTAGATATATAAAAAAATTATTATTAAAATAATATTATTAATTTCTTAAAATTCAAAGTATAACTTTAGATTATATATGTTGTATCCTATTATATCAAAAATAAATACTTCAATTGAATATTATATTGAAAAATTATTCACTATTAGAATTATAGAATTATCTACTGTGTGAAACTTTTTATATTATGAATCTTGAGTGAGCTTAATGATATTTGATTCTGACTGATTTTTGAATTCTTTAACGTCTAATTGCGGTCTAATTTTTAATTACGACTTCAAAATGTGATCTAATTGATTTCTGCGGTTTTTAATTGCTAATTAATCGAGTTCTAATTGTTTGAAAATTGTCGTGGATTTGTTGTATCTTTGTTTTAAATCTATGACAATCTTTGTGTTTGTCTGAATCTTTTCTGGTATTTATGACCAATGTATGACCAATAAGAATCATAAAAATGACAATTTCATGATACAACATAGTAAAAAATAATTTATGATTGATATATTATATCATGATTTAAATATAAATTTCTTGTCAACATAATTTTTCTATTAATTATGTGGCTATATGATAATGTTTACGATAAAATTTCTAAATTTTAATTATTATATTTATTTTTATAATTTCTGAATTTTATTGTTTAAATTTTATTGTTAAAAAATTTGATTATGATTTATCAATAATTAATATTTCTTTTCTAAATTATTCCTGCATGTTACGTTTCCTTTGTTTAAAATATATTTTCTTCGTATTATCTTTTATTTGCCATAAATATAATAAGAATAATTAAGTATAATGAATTAATGAATATAATAAATATAATGAATATAATAAATATAACTAATATATATATGCTATAAAACATTAGTATATATGTACAGGGTGTCTTCGGATTAAACGATCAAACTGCAGCAATATTTTTATGAGTAAACATAAGAAAAGAATGCTATATAAATATATATTGCAAACGCTTTATTATTATGCTTTATTATATTGAAAAAAAATTTGTGTGTCCATTTCAAAATGCCATTCTTCAAAAAATTATATTACAAATGCAAGCTTGACATATTAGAGAAACTGAATTTATTACTTTCCGAATTTCATCTTTATCTTATTTTAATAAATATACTATTAATCCTTTTTATTAGTTCTTACCGCGTTTGAATAATACACAATCGTTTTCATTGTTTCTTACAGATAAAAATTTAACGATGTAAGATCTAGCGATTTCGGGAGCCAAGTAATGTGTTCCTCTTGATCAATCTATCTTTCATGAAAATATTCTAATCATTCTCTAACAGATCTCATGTAATGTGCTGGACAGCCATCTAAGTGGAATCATATACATTGATTATAAAGAAGTGAAATTCTTTTTAAAAAATCTAGTAAAATGTTATTCAAAAAATTTAAAAACAAAGATGCAATCAGTTTTTCCGGTAAAATATAAGATCCTAACAACGTATCATTATGAATTCTCATTTATATATTATTACATTGAAACTAATATTAAAAAGCTGTTATTTGATTATTTCAAATAATAAATATGACTAGAAGGAGCAGATTTCATAAATATTCTCGCCTTATTGTTACATTCCGATATACCAACAACGAATTTGCTATTAACTTTAAGTTTCATATTTTTATTATAACTTTTTTATAAAATATTTACGAATCTATGTTTATAATATTCTTTTTTTATTTTTACTCATAGAATATATGATGTTTACTCATAGAACATATGATGTAGTTTGATCGTTTAATCCGAAGACATATGATATATATATTATAAATATTCAGATCTAATCTCTATGGAATATTGATAAGTTAAAAATTTTTAATTTATATTTTCTTGTGTAAACTACCTGCCTTTTTTAATCTATATTCTAATAATCTCTATATTTCTCACGATCATTGATATCATTGATATCACAATGCATCATTTATATCATATTATATTATATAATATTATATCACAGGGAACGAAATTGACATAAGCTCGATTCCCTTCGTCGTTTCTAATCTAGAGATCGCCACTATACACAATGTTCCAAAAAACGGCTCTAATTTACTTTTTTTAAAAATCTTATGTCTTTGTGTAACAAGGTTACATTTTCTGTAACTTTAGATTTAAGCTTACAATTCGTATTGGTATGATCCAATTTTTGGCAACGATAGCAATATAATAGATAAAATTTTAATAAATATGTATATAAATTCCAGTTTCATACCATTCTTAGATAGCAGAAATATTAGCATCTTCACATATTATATACCGGTACAAATTAATAATTTGATATGTATTTCGTTGAATGAAAATTAAATGAATTTTTGTTATATAAAAATTGTTCTAAATAAATTTTCTTAATAAAATAAATTTTATTCACTTGGCAATGAGTATTTAGTGAAGAACATTCTATAATCATTGATTTTGCAAAATTGAGTTCAAAAATTTGTCATATATCTATTTGAATATCCTTGTCAAATTAGTAATAAATAAATGAAGAAATTAGTAATTCCAATGTACAAAATACAACCTAATGATTTTAAAACAAAGAATTATTTGATTTACAAATGTATTGATTTATAGTAATCGATTTTGTAGTAATTTTCTGTGACACATAAAAATCAGTTATTTTTTATCGTATTTTGATTAATAACTTCTATACATGTTAACAGCTAGAAATCTAATGTGCTTATTATTGTTATTGAATAATATGGAATGTAAATATAAATTTTTGTTAAAGTTAAATTTTCGACAGCTTGATTAATTTATATGCTTATAAATAAGGTGGATGATTTTTCTAAATTTGGATTTTCCAGTAATTTATTAGAAATTTCTGTATAACCATTATTGCATCAATATATATATATATTGCTACATATCTTTCATTTTTTTTTGTTGTTGTTTTCGAATATATTTGAATGTTGTTAAATGCAGAATATTTTTCTTTTATGCGATTTAACCTGAAGATCAATTTACTGTTATATATTATAATATTAAAAAATTATAAAAATATATAATATTTTTCTTTTATGCGATTTAACCTGAAGATCAATTTACTGTTATATTTTATTATGTAATTATTGCCAAATAATTGATGAATTGTATAATGAATAATTTAATTTTGTAACAATAGGTTTTGAAATTGCTCGTCATGTTATTAAATTACAACTCTGTTGAACACTCACAGCAATTATCATTTTTATGATTTATGAATCAAATCATTATATATTCAAAAATATATACTCCGTTTAAATTAAAAATATAAGATATTGTTAATGTTTGTTAATAATTTATTATTTAAATAAATAATGATACTTAATCAGTTAAGTAAATGATTAAAATACGAAATAATTGAATTATTGCTTTGATATTAGAAAAACAAAAATACTAGATATTTGTAGAATGATTGCATTCAAATTTAATAATGATCGCACGAATTTAATAAAACATTTAAGAAGATTGATTTCTGTTAACTTTATGATTAATCGAAATTATCAAAACAAATTTAATAAATTGATTAGTAACATTCAATCTCTTCTAATGGAGGATTTTTTGTACATCTTAAGTAAAAAAAATATTCTCTATCGCAATATAGATAAAGAATAAATTAATTTGCAATTTTAAAGTCAGAGTTATTTTAGATTAAGAATAGATAGAAATAAATAGAAAAAGGCAGAAATTATAATTAATTAGAGAGAGTATTAGATCTTGTCTTAATTTTTAAGATAAAAATAGAAGATATCGAAAGATAACTGAAAATATAAGCAGAAAGAATAAAAAAGTGAAAATTAAATATTTTATTATTTATAAAAAACAGAATATAAACAGAATATAAACATTAAAATAATCGATATAAATTATTGATAAATTTTTGTAAATTGAAGTTATTGCGATAAATGATTTGGAACAATCAAAATTTGACAATATTCAAGAAAAAATAAGAGATATAATACTTCAAGAATAAATAAATAAATTAAGAATTTTTATTAACTTGGAAAATTTATCTTCAGCAAAGCTTTTTTTGCTCACAGTAATTATTATTGAATAATTATTGTTGAATATTTGTTAAAATTTTGATATTGCATTATCATGAATACTTCAGAGTTTTAAACTTGTATATTTTATTTTAAAAAATTCTGATCTAATCCATATTATTTTATTAAAATAATAAAATAAAAAATTTAATATTATCATTTATCTATACATATTATACAAAGATTAACATTTTTAATTTTTCAGTTTTTTGCTTTTATTTCTTATTATTTTTAATACTTATCTTTGTTTCTTCGTAAATATAAATATACAAATTTGACTGATTGGATTTACGATATAAATTTATAATTAATACTGCAATTTTTGATAACTTAAAATTTTTAGTTATTTTTTAATAACAAATTTTGATTGTTTAATCAAAGCTTATTGTTAAAATTTTTTAATATATTATTAATTGTTCTCATTGAAATTTAATATAAAAATTTATAAATTATTGAGAAAATTATTGAGAATTCTGTTAAAATCAAAAGTTGAACAACTTTGGATTATTGCACAAATATAGTACCTAAACTAATGCTACTACTCAAAAGATCATCTAAAGACTATATACCGTAAGAGTATATAATCGTTTATATTATGGAGCTTTGAATAAACGAATAGTGATATTCTTTGTGTTAACTGTAATGATTCTTGTATTTTGATTTAAAATTATATTTTGATGCGAACTATATCGTCGTTGAATTCTATTTTAACTATATTTTATTTCTATTCTAATTATACTAGAAAATTGTCGCGGGCTTTGATTTTTTTCCAATCCGTACTTTTCGTGAAAATGGTCACTAAGAGAAGGTTAGAGGGATCAATCATCGCGTTGAAGGATGATTTCGAAGGATGGATTCTCGCGGGACAGTGTGTGAGAGTTAGGATCTTTGTTCTTGCTTTCATAGTGGTCTATTACAAACTGCGCAAATGTGATTTGTGAATTGACTGCTATTTCTTTGTTTTTAAATTAAGGATCTGAAAAGCATTAAAAAATTATATCTGTTCATAAATTATTATTAAACTATGAAATACTCGAGATGTTGAAAACAAAAGTCAGGCTATCCAACCGCTTCACAAATTCTGAATTTATTTTTAAACATGCCACCCACCTTGAAATCACAATCTTGGCGATTTCAACACAGTAATATATGTTATTAATGCTGACACATTAACTGCAAAATGTCTCTACACCTCTCTATCATGCAGATGAACTGAAATATGCTAATTCGTTTCTTCTTGATCGTTGTCTGGATCTGATAATAATTTGTTGTTTTTATGTATAGACAAAATACATAGTTTCGCTATTGACCATTTGATAATGCTGCTGACAATTTTTACGATAGCCATGCGTGGAATACCATCACAAGATAATCCCAAGATGAAGCTGCATCACTCCACCTATGCGCTATTGTAGAGGGAAAAATTTTTCTCTGTATTATCAAGTCAGTTTTTCTTACAAGATGTCTATTGTGCCATTTATTCCTTTGCTGCAATTACTATAAATTAATAATTTAAAATAATAATAAAATAAAATAATTTAAAATAAAAATAAATAAAATAAAATAATAATTTTTTATTCGAGCGCTGCCAAAAATGCTGGAACATTTGTTAAATTAGCTGATCAGGTCGAAATAATTCATTTTGATCTCTTGCAATTCGTTCTCTGATAATGAAGTCAATGCATTGTCGACTAGGAAATGATTTAAAAATGATTTAAAAATCAAAAGATTCAAATCGTCTGGATAACAAAGAAGTGATAGATTGGAAGTTAGATAAAATTCTATTTGCGTAACAGAATGTAGCTTTTTGAATGTCAATTTCTGTTCATCAACAACATGCCGCAACTGATGTTTGGTAGATTTACGACACTCTCACATAACCCATCAAAATATGACGTATGGGTTCAGACACTATTCTGTACTTTTCTAACGCATTTGATACCTTTGTATTATTTATATATATAGAATATATTATATTCCTTTTCAAGAGTCCTAATTCGTGGAATTCATTTCGCATATCTATGAAATTTATTCCATTATCTGAAAATATTGTCCTGCATAATCTTTCGCGAGCTATGAATCTATGCAAACAATTTAAATAGATCTCAATGAAGAAGTCCGTGGCTAATTCTAGGTATATGGTTTTTAAGTCTACAACTTATTAAGGCAATTTTTACCACCCTTTCCTTTGGTATATCAGTTATCGGTTTATTTGCTGAAAGAAATCACTCATTAGTATTTGTTGCTAACCAAATGAGTTCTGATTCTGAACCACAAGAGGTTAGTTTGTAGAGATTGGGAATTTTCACTGTGAGATATAAGATGGCTAGGATTATTGGGTGAAATTATGTGGTGCCCGATGATCGCATGCATCTTATTTTCATAATCCTATACGAAGATCTTTCATTTGCTGAGTTAATCATTTATCCATGTAAGCATGATGGCGGAATCTGACTAGTAATATTCGCGAGGAGTCTGATATGAGTAAAGTTTTAATCTTTGACATTAATTATGATGCAATAACAATCCATTACATTTTTAATCGAGAAAGAGAAATTGATTTGAAAGGGGTTAGTTTCTAAATTTCACGCAGTACTTCCCATTTACTTGCTTCTATCGGCAAACGCAAATCGATAAACGCATGCTCCATAAGCTTTTTCGGAGGGATCGGAGAAATCATGCAATTCTATGCTTATTACTAATGCGGAATTTTGAAAACTACTAATTGCTCTAAATCTGATTGAAACAACATCCAATCAGAGTAGATTTTCTGAAGAATTGATTCGTCCCATTCTAACTGGACTTTGCACAGATTTTGCATGAAAATTTTTATCCTGGTAATTATTAGTCGTACTAATCCTAAGTTGTAAATCTGCGCTATTTGGGATAGTATTACTCATTTAATCACATGCGAATGTGCGGTTATAATGATAGAAAGCTCATCATCGATAGTCGATTATAATAAACTCAATGTCTTACGATCCTTTTCAATCATTATTTTTATTTGAGAAATAATATTGTGGGAAATCAGTTACAATTGTTGAATTGGAAGCCCATTTTCGCAAGAGAAATCTGGTTTGTGCTAAAATGTTCGAGATCTCCCGTCATCTCTGTCGAAATTTCGAAATACTATTTGCATCCGTTAATAGATTATCGACACAGAAGTCTTTCATTATGATTCGATTTTTTAGAAAAGTTTTAGCGCATCGGATTTTTATTTCTCGTGTAGCTAAAAATGATGCGCGATATCATAAATGATTGTAATTAATTCATACGTGATAACTGACATATTCTAATTCGATTTCCACAAAATACATTGGAATTTGCAATCCTAACTAATATTTGACAATATATCTTTTTTATATCCGTTGACATAACATATTTGTATTTGCGAAACCGAAGTAAAATAGAAAATAAATCATCCTAAACAATCAATTTTATCTGAATATCATTTAGTGATAGGCCTGATGAAATTCTTATTGATCTATCGAACATGACCCGAACTTTCATCATCGTGCTGAACAGTATGGTGAAGGAAGTAGTGATAATATGTATTTAATTTCAACCTCACGATCAAGAAATAGACTTTGTTTACAATTTAATTATATAATTTTCTCTTGCTCAAATATTTCTTTATATCTTTATCTATCCATTTATTCATCTATTTTTGATATTCATTGCACTTTTATACTTTTGTTTATTGTTTCCGATTTTTTTTTAACTAAAATAATATTGCACATTTATTTCACAATCTCTTTCTCCTGTAAGACTTTCTTTATACTGAGATCTACTTTCATCATTTCTGTATAATCTTCTATTAAATGTTTTAATGATCTTTTTTTTATAAATTATACATTTCTTATTTTCAACCTCTTTCCAGTATTTATATCTTCCTTCAGAATTCTCGCATTTTATTCTTGCCATTAAACTTTTATCAACTTATTACTTGGCTTTCCCCTTATTACTTAAATAATGTGACAAACTAATTACATTTTATATATACCTTTTATTAAATCTCTTGACTCTTTTATTTTATTGTATTACTATTGTTTTCGTGTATCTACATTCTTGCTCCTTATCAAATTTAACATATCTTTCTCATCCCTCTTTTCTTATTCTAAACTTAATTGATTATCTTTTTGTATTTAAATATATTAATCTCTCCTTCATGTTCTTGGTGCAATAACTGCCTTCTAATTTCTTAAAATATTTTTTTATTAAATATTTTTCTTGTGATTCATCTATTTTCATTTCTCAAAACTTAAATACTTTCTAATTTCAGTTATAACTTTGAGTCTCACTTTCTTGGTTTCCTACAATATAATATACTTGGGATAGTGCTGTCTAATTTCAAGTACTATTTTATATATTTCAATTACAATTCGCAAATTTTTCTCTCTTTTTTCAATCAAAAATCTCTACATAATCAATCAAAAAATTTCTATATAATAATACATTTAAGACCAAGACATTAAATAAGTACATTCTACTTCTGAAGTCATTTTTAAAGAGTCTCTCTCTTTTATAAATATTTGAATTCCTTAACCATTTCAATTTCCTCTTTATTTCATTTTCACTTTTTTCCCCCTTTTTCTTTATTAAATTATTTTATCATCTTCGATAATATCTTCTTTTTTAGTAGTATTTAACGTCAACTTCCTCATATAAATTCTGAACTTCCTTAACATTTCTCTCATATATTTTTCTTTCTCTGTTACCATTACTACATCTGTGTATTCTAACGATCAGAATCATCAGAATCATCAGAATCATCTTTCTTATTCTGAGCCCTCCGAAATGTACTTTTTTAATTCATTTTCCAAATCCGAAATAAATACTTAGAATAGTGTAGAATTCAACACACAGCTCTGTTTTATACCATTAGTTATCCAGAATTTCCCTGAGATATCATTTTTCACTCTAATTATATTTCATCATCTCTTCATAGATTTTTTCACTCTCTGTATCAATTCCTTTTATCTCTTCTTTCTAAATCCCTTATATCTCTTCTTTCTAAACATTTCCATAATTTACCTCTATTCACACTATCAAAAGCAGCCTTATCTATGAAAAATGCATATACTTTTTTTTTTTGTTTGTTTCTACTACATGTATATATCCGCGCCTTTAGCTGTTCGAAAACCAGCCTGTGTTTCATTTAGTATATCTTTCGTTTGCATATTGTCCACTTCTGTTATTCAATATAGTAGCATACATCTTATAGATAGTATCCAGCAGCATGATACCTCTGTATTTATTTACTTCTCCTACGTTTGCTTTCTTATATGTAGGTATGATTATTCTCTTTTTGTATCCGGAAAATTTTTACCGTTCCAAACTGTCTTTATTAATTATACAAATATGTCTCCTACTTTATAGATTCATGCTTCCTCCGATACACCATCCTCTCCGCAGTTTTTAATTTTTTAATTTCTCTTATAATTTCCTTATTAAATAACCCATTCTCCATCTGTTTCTTTATACTATATCTTCTTCTTTTCGCTTTTATTCTTTCCTTAAAGCTTTCAAGTAGGTTAATGAAATCTATCTAATATATCTTTTCCATTCTATGATCCCGCATTTTGTACTTATTCCTTCTTTTTTTTATTCTATTAATATATTCTCAAATTTGCGAAATCTTTTTACCTTCCTTCATTTCTAGTAACATTCTGTTTCTATTCTTCTTTATCTTATTTTTCTTCATCTCTTTCAATTTCATCTTCTCTTTCTTCATTCTTCTCTAATAATAAGTTCTTTTTTCCATTTCATATACATTTTTTTAACTTTTCTTTTTTCTACTTTATTTCACTATTGTGTCAGTCTAATCTTCTTCTCCTTCCAACAAATCTTTCTCTTCGTCAAGCTCTGCTTTGTGTATTCTTTTAGGTTTACATATATTCTGTATATCATCCACTCTACATATTCCTCACATTTATTTTTAAATTTTGCAATATTCTTTTTTCATTTTTAATTTTCTTTCTCAATTCAATTTCATTTAAATTTCTCATTACTATTAGTGTCCTCCACCATTAAATTTTCAGAAATAGATTCTATCTATTATCGTGAAACTTTTTATTCTATTTCAATCTTCCTTATTCGTTATAACATAATCAATAATTCTTTACATAAACATATTCATCTCACAACTTATTACCATCATTTATTATTTATCATTTTTTTCTTCAATTAATTTAATCAATCTTTTGCTCTACATTGGTTACTTTATTTTTCGATCTTCTTTTACAATAAATTTTTTTCTTTTCATTTGTTTCTTTTTCCTCTCTATTCTAGTATTGAAGTCACATTCAAAGAATATAAATTCCCCATTTTTATACACAAGTTTATTTATTTTTTAGCTTAAATGTACCATTGTGCCTCCTTGATATATTATCCACACAATCCATTTTTCATCAATACATTCATCCGCCTTCTTACTATACCTTCTTGCTTTTCTTCCTCTATATTCCAATCATTACTCCTGTTATAATTCCATCTATTGCTTTTCCTTTCTTACTTTTTTTTATTACAAACTAACAATTCCAATTAAAGCTCTTCGACAATTTGTTCTTGATTTTATTCCAATTGTTTTCCTTCATTCATGTTTCTAGTTTTTATCTTTTATTACCACTAAATCAACAAAATCTTGTTTGTTGATAAATTTCCAGAATTTTCTTTATTAAGTCTGCAACATGCAGAAAATCATATTACCATTTTTTCAATTTTTTTCTTTTCTTGTTAATCCATTTACCATTAATACATATCTTTTGATACCCGATCTTTTTCATTATTTTTCTCTATTTTCACAATTTGCACCAATTGTTGAATCCTTCTTTCTTTCTTTGCCATATCATGATCAATATAAATTTTCTTTTCCCCCAATTCACTTTCTTCTCATGATCTGCTATTTTTTGTTTCAATTTTCCACTTTAGCAATATACATTTTTTTTTTATCACCAATTCTCTCAACATATTCAAATTCACACTTCACCTTCAATTCTTTCGTACAGAAATTTTTAACTACTTGCTTCGCATTCTGTATCGCTTCTTCCCCGTTTATAACCAGTCCTCTGATAACTATATTGTTTTTCTTCTGGTTTTTTGTTCCTTATATTTTTAACATTGATTTCCATTTTAATTCTAATTTTCTATTCTATTAGTCATTTCACCTTGAAGGATTCTTTTGTTCTAATATTTCCATTCTATTTTCTAATTTCTTTATCTTTTCTGTTAGCTCTTCTCTTTTTCTCTTTTCTATTTTCTTTCTTTTTTTCTTATTTCTTTCTTGATCTCTTCTTTTAAGTTTTGCATTTCTTTTCAAATTCTTCTTAACATACCTACAATATTTTCCCTCTCAAATTTTCTATCCATCACGCATCCAAATTCATTTGCTTCAATTATTTACTCTTTATTCATTTGCATAAATATTCAACTGTTCAAACTGTCTAAATATTATCTCTTTCTATTTTGTCTTTCCATCTTTCTAATATTTTTCTAATACATTTTCCGGTTTCTGCACTACATTTCTATCTTTATTCATTTAGTCAATATCCTACTTTCTTTTACCTATCTAATCCGCAATTTTCATTACCGACCTTTCTTTATTTTTTCACCTATTTTTATCCGCCATGTCTTTAATAAAAGTTATACTTAACCTATATGCAAAAATAGTCCAAAAAACGCCCTATAAACACTTTATTCGTCTATCTAGCTTAGCTTTATATATCTACTTTAAGTATAGCTTTAAATATACTTTATTCTTACTCTATTCGGATGCATGCCTAAAATTAGTATAAATTATGTCGTTTCATTCTCACACTAATTGGTACATTCATACTCGAAAGAGTCACGTACAAGTCCAATAAGGTAGATAGTATGAATGACTTTCTTCATCTTGAAGAATAGTTAATCTCTAATTTTTCATACTCTGCAATGAAATTCTGATACGCTTGCAATTTCGGTTTCCTGGATAATTTTTTCACAAGTGAATACAGTTGCTTTACCACTTCGCGCGAATTACCTAGTTGAAATATATTATTTCGAAATATATTAATATTTATAAGTATATAATATAATAATAATATATTATAATATATAATATAAAATATATTAATATTTAGTTAATATATTACAATATATTAACTATGTAACGCTCGTTTATCGTTTGTTACACGTTTTTCGAAAAATAATTTTAAGTTTCACAATAATTTTTTCTTTGCACAAATTTCGCCAATATCTCCTATATTATATTACAAAATTTGACAAGTTATTATCTAAATTACTATTTCTCATTTTAGCATTTGATATGTCTCGAATTCTGTCGATTATGAAAGTGCCATCACGTGCCAAACCACGTGAAAGTGCCGCCGACCATCTGAGTTGTATTCTTTGCCACAATAAGTGAGAACCTGCTCAGTGTTGACATATATACAATAATGCCCAAAATGTATTTGTCCTGATAAGCATATTTATTTTCCTACATTGATTAAATTGAAGATGGCTAATTTGTGGTATTTCTAAATTTTTCTTTATTAGTAGTTCGACAAATCTATATCTATGATTTTATTTATGGCTAGACAAGAAATGCTAGTGCTAAAATTATTATACTAGGAAGAAATGTTAATAACCGTTCTCTTAATACTGAATTAATTGAACTTCCGATACTCAAAATATTCAATTTCCTTTGTCTACTCAGTTTTTTACATTATATTCCGGGTCTTTTACATAACTCCTTGGTAATAAAATTACATTGAGAATCTGAATATAATAGAATTCATCTTTTTTGTTTATTTCCTTAACTTTCTTCATGAAAACAATCGCGATTGACAATACGGTCCTTTCTATTCCTTCGAGAATAAATAGAACGCAGGATAAGGCTGGTGAAAGGATAATCTTTTGCTGAACTATTATTTTCTAACAAGACTTTCCGTTGAAGAGACCTTGAATTTTTTTTAAGTTTTTCAAGATTATCTCAATGCAATAATATATAATAATGTTTATGCTCATGTTTTACAAAACCGAGCATATACATTTTCATATCGCGATATCCAGATTGTAAATTGAAGCAATATTCATGGTTTCTGTATTTTTGTCTAAATTTAACCTTTTAAATATTTTGCATTGTGGCAAAGAGTGATTGACCGGACAAGTTGGACACGCGGAAGAAACATTAATTATGTGCGCCGTCGCTCGCTTCGATCAACGTGTTGAATGATTCGTCAAGCGTTGCCGCTGATTATTAAGATTATTTATTAATTGATTATCCGTTGAGAAACTCTCTAAATATATAATCCGCCTTCCAAAAATTTGTGAAAATTTTTGAACATAGAGTTACGCGCGAAGAATTTCTAGAATCATGGTATCCCACGAGGATTTGCCTAATTTTTCCAATGTAAGAAGATGATTCATTCATTCATCAATAAATTCTCTTAGAGTTATGGAAGATCTGTTTCTGAGGCAGTATCGGTGGCAGATCTAGAAGCACATAATAAAAAAGGAAAAATTGCGATTTTCTTATATCACGTTCGTAAATTCTTCCAAGTCACTCTGTGATTTGCTGTGATAAATCTGAAGATTGGATCGTACGAATAGTGTAATCCTTTAACGTTGCCTGCAAATGATGAAATCTTTGCAAGTCTGATAAAGATTTATTATTTTGAATTAATGAAATATATCTCTGAAACTAATCCAATTCTTAGAGGATCTGTCAAAAATTGACAAGTTTATTTGGAACAAAATTGTTGGATACTGCTGCTAGATGTGGGAGAGGGTCTGATTCTAATGAAAGAACACCTTTTTCTCTTTTTTGAAATATACGTGCGTTTTTTTATAAAATCTTCTATTGCGGCCATTATATTAATACACATATTTAAACTCATTACGATGAGCTGCGTATGATGATTCTGATTCGATACTTGCGACAATTTGTTCTATGTCTTCTTGCTATGTGCACGTATATGTCATATAAAAAACTGCACGCCTTATATCGTATTTTGGATACTGTAACTGACTGCCTACGAAAAATTTTTTAAACCTCGTCTATAAGGTTTTAATCAAATCACGCTCGTTAACTAATGCTTTTAATTGAATTTCAATCTCTGCTAACATAAGAGCAAAAATTTTTTGCTTACCAGAATTAGATGAAAGTTTAGATCGATGATGCTAAAGTTGATTGCAATTAGAATGGTGACTGTTGAGTGATCATAAAGTTGTCTGAATGCTAGATGGCATGGATCGAACTGGATCGAAAATTCGATGCAGTTTCTCGTGAAAATCCTCTTGTTATCTCGCTCCCTTCATAGGCAAATTAGCTGAGATAGTATCGGATTTCTATCGACTAATCTCCATGGTGATCTTATCTGATCATCTCCTAACTGACGTATATAAAAGGGAATCGAGAACTCAAAGAACACATCCAGCATGTGTTCGTGTCTTTAACAGATTCAAATCTGAAGAAAGTCATGCCTCAATACATATCTGACATATCTAATAGCAACATCCCAATCACTAAGATATTTGTAGTATTATGCTCACCAATCATAATTTTATAATATCTGCATCTATAAAGTTGGTGATTATAGTCCCCAGCGAAGCGCAGAACGAGAACAAAGCATACAATCCGCACTAGACGAAAGTTGTCATATAAACGACCTGGAGACTATAAAAAAAAATCCGAAATAAGTAGAAGAATAAATGAATGTTATCTCTCAAATCTCTAATTTTCGAATCTTCAATATCTTTTAAGGAAATTTAGTTTCGCCTAATAAGGCATAAAGAACTCGCAATTTCTCCCTCACTGGACCGTCAATTACTCACGGTCATGTTCCACTATCTTTTTCTACGTTATTATCGATTCGCAAAAGGACGCACGCCACTATTTCTTTCCCGCACAATCGCTGGAAAAGATCCTCATCAATTAAACCTCTCAGGACATGATATTCCTCGCATCATCCACACACTCTTCCAATATGTATTATCGTATCCTGAAAGGTTCCGCAATGGTGGCAACTCTCTGTGGCTTCTCGATACAATATAGATATGAACCTAAGCAATCTTGCTTAGTAAATACCTGCATCATACAAAAGATTATCATTCTGCAATCTAGCTATTCTTCAACCTATATTGACCTCGCATCCTCTTCACGAGAAACGAGGCGTTTGAAGTGGGCTTTGAAATACTAGCGATTGTTCAGAAGGAGACTGAGATACTTCATTGTGTATCATATTCAATCAAATTTGAAGCCAACTCATTTTCAGACACGTGAAGAGATGGCATAGTTTCGGATCAAAAACACGCAGAGCCAAGATATACGCTCGATCAGAAACATCATCCGGAACAGTATCCGGAACGGTTTTGCTGAGTTTTTTCTTCGTGACTTCTATCTCGATAAACTAATTGACTTAATCTAGCTGTTCTTAGATTCATGTGTGATTCATTACCCTCTGAAAACAATGTGTTGATCCTATTAAGAATAGATAGATCTATGCTCTCTATTGCAGAGGAGGTTTTAGATGTTAATCTATAATAATCCATAACTATTTTATAAGGTCTCCCTTGGATTTTGATTAAGTTCAAGAAGGAGCTCATTATTTAGCCGATAGCTCTTTGGAAAACTATCACGCCAATATATTTCTTGTACAGTATGTTCAAGGTTCTCCAACCACAAACTCTAATCAATACCATACGAACATATAATGTCTGCAGTTGTGCAATTTTTTCTATCCACTAATATGGACTCCACGAGACAAATCCTCATAGCATGGTAACGTCATGCCAGAAGCACTGACACTCCAAAACCATTCAGTCTCTCCATCAACATGTCGGTCTTAGCATCAAACTTTGAGTACCACTGACAATCTTATTTAACTTTGTTTACCCAATGCTCATTGATAGCGTTAAATACTCGGCTGCGATGTTTAAAGAAGAAGCAGAGATGCACATATGAGTAATTGGATAATAAAAAAGATTAACATTTGATTCTCTCTCGAATTGAATGCAGGTACTCATCATTTCCCAATTCAGCAAAAAAAGGTTTAGCTCTACCGTCCAGTTCTTGAAAACTAAATCTCTAGCATATATCATTGAAGAGTCCCCATATATTCCCATATATTTAATTTACAATTAACACAAAAAATTTGATAAAAATTTTTTTTTACATGGTTTTCTATATTATTATTTGTATTGTAAAAATTTTAATATTATTATTAATTCAGTAATAATATATTATTTTCTTTTTTTACTTTTTTTTTATTACCAAATCAATAGAAATCTTACAGATTCGGAATAATTTTTATTTATTTAAATTATATGAAAAAATATGGAAAAATTGATATACTTTAAATATTTCTATTAAAAATATAAAAATTAAAAATATTATTTATTAAATCATAATTAATAAATTTTATATTTCTTATTTTCTATATTACAATTATGAAAATTATAAAAAATTTTAAATAAATCATTGCTGAATTCAATATTTAGTTAACAATAATAAAAATACAATATATTTTTTTTTTATTATTATGTTTGAAATATAAAATATATATAAATAAATAATATCACATCAGTATAAACTATCATTATTGATTACTATGGATTATTATATGGAAAATGGTACATATATAAATTATAAAAAATTATATAAATATATAAAAAGTATATACATATATAAAAAAGTCATAATATTGACTAACAAATTTTTATTGACTAACAAAAGATTTAATAATTTTTAAATAAATTTTCAAATTTTTGATTGCTTATTTTCGAAAAGAGTTTTTTACTTTTTGTAATGTTGCTGCCACTAAATTTTAACACAACAATTAATAATCATGTACGTATGTCATTTTTTGGAGTGTCATTGGCTGAAAAATATTATTTTGTAAATAATATTTGCATAAAAAATATTTGAAAAAAATCTAAAGAAATTAAATTTTTTAAATATAATGGAAATTCTACAATTCCACTTTTTCAAGTCAATTACTTTAAATTAATATTTTAAACAATAAATATGCAAGAATTTTACTTTAGAACCATAAATATTATCTTGTTTATAAATCAATATCTTCTAAAAGAACTAATAATTTTAATTTTCAACAAATTTATCATAATGATCAGTTGTCAAATAATTTAAAGAATTATAACTCGATTATATCTATTATAAATTTATTTCATATATATTGATTTTTATAGATTATTTGCCTATGAATATTATAATCTAACCAATAATGATTTTATTTGTCATATGAAAATAGATTGGAAGATTTATTTATTTTTTGACAAATATTTTTAATATAAATATTTATAATCATTTAGTTATAATCATATTTAGTGATTAATTTTTGAAATACAGTGAAATATAATGTGGAGGAAATTACAAGATATTATGATATTTTATAATTGTGAGATACCATAAAGTTCTTGAGTGTTAAATGTTAAGTGTTGAGTGTTGAGTGTTCTACATTAAAATTTTTATTTAAAACTTAGCTTAATATTTCGTATAGCAACTTTTAATATATCTAACTTACGAAGAAATAGAATCAATCAATATTGTTTTAAATATCCAAATTTTTATCTTTCAATAATACATAATATAATATATAATAATTAATATATTATAATAATGTATATAATATATAATAATAATTAATATTAACATATAATAAAATATATATAAATAAAATATATATATAATTCAATAATAACATAATATAATGTCCAATCTGTTTGCATCTTCTATCTAGATATCATTCAGCATAAAAACATTTTTGAAGAACTGTTTTATGAAGAACTTGTTCCAATTATTCCTATCCATAATTTTTTTCAAAAGATAATCATTTACAAATAAAAAAATTTAGAATCTAAATATATATAAATGTATTAGTAATAAAATTGCGTAAAGAACGTAATGTTTTGTCTGGATTTTGCAATTCATAATAAAATAAAAGACGAAATATTTATAAACAATAGAGAAGACAATATTATGATATATGTAAATATATATCAAATTTGACAGTTTATATTTCAAAAATGATTTTAAAATTATAATTAATAAAAAAAAATTAACTTAAACTTTCTCTTGTTTTTGTAAAATCAAAGAAAAAAATAATCATAAGATAGAAATAAATAGAATTATGCTTTATCTCGCATATGTAATTTTTATATATCAAAATATTTTTATCTTCCGTATTTTTCGAAATATTTGTCTGGGATGTTGAAATATTAATACTTTAAATTTTAATTATTAATATAATTAATATGATACTAATAATCTTTTTCATTTAATTTTTTTGATTATTTTGCCAAATATTCAGAATTTTTTTTTTAAATGTGATAATATATATATGTTTTGTATAATTGTATATTTGGTATATTTATTCGCTTTTTATCATCTATTCTATTGCTCATGTTATATATAAGTAAACTTCATAAAAAATAATAAATTATTAATTATCATAAATATAAATATATATATATATATAAATTATTAATATAATTAATTAATTATTTATATAATATTAATAAATTAAATAAATT
>NW_006264176.1:166250-167723 GCF_000469605.1 Apis dorsata
GAATGTAGTAACACTCGAAATATCTTTATATAATGGAACAAAATTTACGAATAAAATATTTTACTTTTTATTTTTCTAGAAATACATATTTTTTAGAATTTTTAATTTTTATCATCAATCACTAATTTCTAAGTTTATGTTTTTTTAGATTTAATAAATCTTCCTAGATGATCCAATTTGAGGTTTTTCTGAATTCAGAAATATTTATTATAAATTCTCATCATTCACAAATGTTTTGGAATTTGTTATTTATGAAATTGTAATTTATGCAATTTTTAATATTTATAATTCAGTTTTATTTCCATTTAAATCCATATATGTGAATGCATTTTACTACTTTTTAAATGAATTTTTAAATGAATTAAAAGTGCATAATTAATTAAAAACATAATTTGTTTATTTTCTTTTCTTCCTAAAAATTGAATAATATGAGAATACTGATCGGTGCGATCTCTTTCATTCTTTTTTATATTTGTTAATTTATTATATAAGATTATTATATATATTATATATAATATAATAATCTATTATTAGATTTTTGAATTGGTATATTTAATTTTTTATTTATGTCTTTGAATTCTATTCTATAAAAAATTATGTTATTTAATTCTATTAAAAATTATTTATGTATTGAATTCTAATATATATATTATTCTATTATCTTATAAAAATTCTACATATAAATAAAGTTTTAAGATTAAAGAACTATATATGTATTTTATTTCATAGTCTAGAAAAATTAATAATCATTTTATTCAAATCTTCCAATTAATAATCAGGAGTTAATGCATATTATATTTATGAATGTGAAAAAATCATTTATATCATGATTTTACTATCAAAATAGCATTAATTAGAAGCATATAATTATTGTATGTTTTAAAAAAGAAAAATAGGATAATACAAAAGAGAAATTAAAATATTAATTGAAAAAAAGAAAATGATATCGATTTACTATAGTAAATATGGACTTCAAAAAATTTACAAAAAAAAAATCGCAAACATTTATAACTCAAGTTTTTATTGTGTCAATATATATTTATAAAATATTGTAATAAATCGAAACGCATAAAAATTATAAAAATTAAAAATTTCTTCATGAAACACGCATAATTTATACAATTTTAAAATATAATTCACTTAATGCATACATTAAAATCTAATGGAATGAAAAGTATATCATTTATACTATGATACTATTTATATAGAAAATGATTAAAACTGTATTATTAATATACATTTTGAAAAAAAAAAAAGAGAAAAAAGGAAATATAAAAAAAAAATATAAGAAAAAAGAATAAAAAGAAAAAAAAATTATTATGTTATATATATATTATATATTATATATTATATATTATAGTTATATATTATATATTATATTATATAGTTGCTAACGTTTTGTGTATTTATATTTTGCCATTTTATACGATATAATTTATATCGTATTATGATAGTCTTATTATATAATAATAA
>NW_006264176.1:167878-172775 GCF_000469605.1 Apis dorsata
GTATGATATAGTAATTATAATATAATAGTGATAATATAATTTATAATATAATATTATTTTATATTATAATTATAAATTATAATATTAAACAAAAAGAAAAATTGCAAAAATTTAGATATCTCCCCGGCGGGGAATCGAACCCCGGTCTCCCGCGTGACAGGCGGGGATACTGACCACTATACTACCGAGGAAATTGTGCGTGGTGAATTTATTGCGATAGTATTATAGATATATCTTAGTTATAGTTATCAATATTATCTATACAATTATTTATATGTTATCTTTCTATCCTTTGTTTATCCTTTAAATCTGGATAGTAAAATTAAAATTGCATATTAAGATAACGTAAAGCTTATGTTTCTGCTAAGAATTCTTTTATTAAAATTTTTTTTCTATAAAGATATGATATATAAGTAATATATTATTTGAATTTTAAATAAATACTTTGCTATTTACATAAATAAAGAATTTCGGTAGAATATATTTGGTTTCTTTGGTTTTTTGAAATACATTGGATTAGAATATATTGCGTATTACATTAGACTATTGCTTAGAATTTTAGATTTGTTTATCCAACAATTTCAGATTAACTTTAAAATGAATAAATCGATATAGATATATCGATATATGATTTAGTTTTTTTATATAATTTTTATATAATTAATTTTATATAATTATTTTTTATTAATTTTGTTTTGTTGAATATCTAACTAATGTCCGGTAATTTCTTAGAATTTTCCTTCGAAGATATGTTTTTCTATGTAGTTGTGTTCTTGCTTTATCTTAAACTAGATGAATGAAGAGCAGAAGGGCTGAAGGATAGAATAGGTGATTTCTTATCAGAAATTTAAAATTTACTTAATTAAATTTAAGATTTAAATATATATAAATATAAAAATAAATATATAAATAAGCGAATTCATTTTTATATAGAATTTTGACATTCAAATTATCCATATCATTAATATGCGCATCAAAATATTCTGCGCATGCATTATAGTTTGCGATTATTTAGATTTATTTAAGATATTTCTTATATCTTAAGATATTTCTTATAATATTGTTTTATATGTATTTCTATTGATTTTTAATTTCACATACGATATGATCTTGCACTTTGCCAAAAGTTTCTTATAAAGGACTTTGAAATTTAGAGATTTCATGCCGGAAATTATAGCAAATCGTTTATGATTCGATTTATTATTTATTATACATTTTTAATAAATCACAAAATTAAAAAAAATATTAAAAATAGAAATATAATAATTGTGCTTTGTTGTGCCTGTTATTGAAAAATTTAAAAGATTTATTAGATTTGAATTGACTATTTGCTATGTAGAATTTTTTCTAAATATGCAAAATATTTAAAATGATTTTATTAAGTGTATGAGAAATTCTTTTTTTAATTTAAAAAAAATTCCATTCAATCAAATATTGTTTTGATATAATTCTTTCGATATAAAATGTATTATATAATTATATATTGTATAATACAATTCTTACACAATTTTCAATATTTCTAATCCAACAGATATGAATTTTATTATTATATTATTTATTATATACATAAATCATAAAATATTTTTAACAGAAGCCGAATTGATATTTTTTTAAAAAAGGCTTTTAGGTTTGCAAAAATTGACAATTTTATTATGATTTTAAAAACTTTAATTAAAATTTCAAAAAATGTAATTATTAGCCTCGTTATCATTTTTGCCTTTTTCTACAATAGTTATTAATTTAACTATCTTTTAAATAGATGGGAAATGGAGAGATTTAAGTAATTATTAAAAATAATGCTGTAACATGCATATAGAAAAAGATATTTTACGACGATGTTAGGAATCCCATCTATCAAAAAATTTTTTGTTATTTCTAAAAGTATTTTTAATTTTGATATAAATTTGGAAGAATAATGTTTTGGTTTGATTCATTTGCGATATTTATATCTGTGAAGGAATTTTCATGTTTCAATTCGTATTTATTTTTTGTTCAATTATTGTTATGTTATTGTTTTTTATTCATGTATGTATATAATTTGTTTCGTTGAATAGTAAAAAATCAAGAAAAAAAAAAACAAAAAGGTGTGATAATATTTGTACTATTTTGTCAATGTACTTTGTTTTCTAATATTGTTCTATATATCGTTAGTATCTATTAACTTATATTGTCTTGTAGTCCATCATTCAATAAAGTAAATTGATGCAGGAGACTATGTATGTGATTCCACACGATGTTATTTGCTATATATTTATATTAAATTGTAAATTTAAATTTGTATTAACTTATTTTTAATGTTGTATATTCTATTCAATTGTTCAGCCATATATATTATAGTCCATAGACCATTAATATTTATCTCAAAGGATTATAAAAGTATTCAATGCGTTCACGACAAGACTAATTCTTGAAATGAAACAGGAGATAAATTTCCGAAGATTCTTCTTTGATACTATGATTTGCAATGAAATTTCTTTTTATTATGAAATCTGTAAAAGTATTTAGATTGAACCTATTAAAATTAAATTAAAACTTTTATTGATTTTATATTTATAAATGAGCTGATCACATTGGTTTATTATACCGATTTATCCACCGGGAAGTAGTTACCTTTATTATACGCAAACAATAATCATTGTATTGATATCATATTATCTGAAATATTTGAATATACATTTTATAATAAATTAAAGATTAATTCGTATAAATTTTTTATATTTTGTGGTAACAAGTATTTTATCTATAAAGATATATGATAGACTATTTTGTCCCTTATAATGTCATATATGTTATGAATCATTTACTTAATGATCTACTTTTTTTAACCAGTGTGAGTTCTTATTAAGTTATGTATAAATTTTGCTCATAAAAACTTATTCATAATTAATAAAAATTACCTCATATTTATAAATAATATTATGTATAAAAATCATTATTTTTATTCATTTGTTGCAATATCCATTGACAGAAAATAATAGTTTTAAAAATATGATCCATTCTTGATAAAAGCTTAAGTGATAAAAAAATTTATGTTTGGCAAGAATTCTTAATATTATATTTACTAATGTTATATTCTCGTTTTAAAAAGTAATTTAAAGAAAAATATATAAAAATTAAATTATTGAATATTTTTATGAAATATATAATATATAAATAATAATGGATTCCAATATATTATGAATGAAATATATAATGTGAAATAATTGTTTGAAATTTTTAATTATAATGATGCTGAAGTGATTAACAATATTAATGAATCTGATAATAACTGTTAATAATTTATTAATAATTATAATATAATATAAATATTAATAATTTATAATAAAATGTTCTTATGCAGATTTTATTATTATTACATAATAATTTATTATTATTATAATAAAAATGCTATATAAGCATATATAATAGTAAAATTATAACTTATTATAATATGATTAGATAAATTCATAGACTGATAAATTTTTAATTAATATTATTATGTTTTTAAAAAAGAAATCAACGTAATAATAAAATATTATTTTGTTTTTATCTTGTCCTTTATTCTTTTTTCTTAAGATATAAGATATTCTTTTTTCTTAAGATAATCCATTATTATTATTGAAGCACTTTTTGTTTTTTTTTTTTTAATCTTTCTTTAGAATGTTTCTAAAATATTATTCATTTTAGAAGATAATGATTTGTGTAAAATTTTTATTGTCTTTTGTTATATTGATATTCAATTTATTATTATTAAATTTTTTACTGTTCTACTTGCACTAAAGTAATAATCTCTCTTCTTTTGAAAAAAAATTAAATTTCATTTTTATACTTATATTTCTTATATGTTATGATCATTTTTCGTATTTCTTTTTTTTTTTAACAATTTCGCAAAATAGTTAATTACTTTAATTTAAATATTTATTATGAATATTTTAATAATATACTATTTTTTAATTTTTTATTTTGGTAATTTTACAAAATTATAGTAATAATATTATTTATTGTAGTTCAGTTTGCAATACAATAATTAAAAAAAATGACTTATGTTATGATAAAATGACAGTGATTTGATAAAAATAATAGATTGTTGAATTATATACATACTTAATAATAGTTTTATAAAAGAATCTTATGGTATCAATTCGACTAAATATAAGATCCATAGAAATCGTACTTGAAGAAGATTAAAAATATGTAACTTGTATTATTAAATCCCTAGAATATAAGGTTAAAAGAAAATACTATAAATTGAAGATTGAATCAAAATTGATTTTGATGTGTACTCTTGTTTATTCTCTAAATTTTTAATTTTTTTATATATTTCCTTTTCAGGATGGAATACTGTGATGTCGAGTATATTATTTTAATTCCGTAATTTGAAGATCATTACATTTACAATAGCTCATGAATTTTAAAAATGAAATTTTACTAAATATATAAGTATTTTGCATGAAAATATGATTATTGCTCTTTCACCAAAAGCATTATTTCAATTATAAAAAACATTTTCTCTTATTTTATTAGTTTAGATTATTATAAATTTATAGTCAAATTTATAGTCATTAATATTGAAATTTATGTTAGGAATTAATAATTTATATTTTATACAATGATATCATATTTTGTCATAATTTTTAACTTCTATTAAAAAAAATTGTGCAAAATCAATCTTTAATTATAAAGTAATAGTACGAGTTTTATAGAATTTTCTTTAAAAAATATAGAGATATCATCTTTAAAAGATTCTTTAAAAGTTATAAAGATTTCTTTAATATTTTTAATAGATTTTTTTGAATTTAAGAAAATTAAATTGTTATATATAGAAAACTAATTCAAATTTAAAAAAGAACAAGTGAATAATGTTCATTCTATAATAATAAAAAAAAATATTATTTATATTATAAATTAAATAATATAA
>NW_006264176.1:173467-180377 GCF_000469605.1 Apis dorsata
TAAATTATATATATATTAATATTATATTATAATTATAATTATAATTATATATTATTTATTATCTATTATATAATATTGATTCATTTAAATTTTTTTTTATTTTTTTCCAAAGTAATTTTTTTTTATCATTGTCACTGTAATTTTTGTCTTAATCATATAATAGATTATAATTTTTAACTAATATAAGTTTTTCATTATTTTTTGATACATTTTTTACTCACATATCTATTTTGTAGAAACGTTTTATTTATTATATGCATATTATACAAAAATCGGTAATTTTAATCACATATTAATTAAAACATTATAATCATGAATATCAGACAATATTTGAAGAATATTTGTTTAATATAAACGTAATTGATGTATAACATTATATATATACTTAATAATAATTTAATAATTAAATATTTAATAATAATAATAATTTGAATTGAAAAGTTTAATATTTAAATGGATAATATATATCGATCTTAAGATTTTCTGTTTTCGATAAAATATTAAAAAAATATTAAATATTATTAAATATTTATATCAAATATCATTTTATTACAATCCATTTTATAATTAGTATAGAAAGATCCAAAAGTATTATTAAATTGATCATCAACAATTATAACATACATTTAATATTTACAAACAATCACAAAAGAATTCCGATAAATCAAAAAGTAAATAAACAGCGATGTGAAAAGTGAATAAATACGGTGTCTTTGAATATTTTTTCAACATCAATATTAGATCTAATTTCATTTATATATTCTACAAGATTAAAAAAATATTGAATTTCAAAAGAATTGTCTTTGCTTAAAAAGAAATTTTATGATGATTTGTCTGGATTTATTTTATAGCATGAAATCTTTATTTATATATATTTTTTGACTTTAGTTTTTTCAAATTTTTCTGGTGCATAATAAAGTGAAAAACTAAAATTATTTTTTTCCTTTTTAAATTTCATAAATTTAAATAATATTATTAACTTTAAAAAATGTTTTAGGAATTTTCAAATATTTGTAGAGGAAAATCTTTAGAGTCGATATATGATTTTTTTCACTGTTTTATAGCACTTAAAATAATAAGTTAATTACTGAAGATATACTACAGAAAGATTGGATTTTTATTTTGTATGTATGTGTATCTTATGTGTATTTGCCTCGTGTATTTGTATTATATATAATGTATGTCGAAAATGCATTTAAAGTATTTTTAATATATGAGTTGTAAATATTTAATGTTTTTAAAAATAAGTATTATCCTTTTATTGTCGTAAATATTGACAATATTGACATAAATGTTATTTCTTGACAATATTTATGAATAATTGATTTATCATCATATTAACTTTTGCGAGATATTATTTCAAAGTTTTTGGAATATGTCTAATAAGAAGTGCTGTGTTCTAAGTCTTTTCAGGTTTTTTAATGACTTAGGATATTCCATATATGCTTAAGTCAAAATTAAGATTCTATGGTGATCAAGAATTAGGAATCTAATGTGATTTCGGAAAACAGATGTTATATTGTATTACATGCCGTTAAATATTATTTTGCATAAATAAGAATCTTGATCTGATTCTATCTCGCATTGGCAATATATGTAAACTTAAGAATCCATATATCGCGTTGCATTTACTGCTAGAGATGATTATTAAATTTATTCGATAAAAAAAAATGAAATACTGATTTACACCAGCACGAAATCATCTCTGAAAGCTCATATTAGATTTAGATTTTCATCATTATAATTGGGAACGAAATCAATGCCAAATTCATTAATGATGATCGTTATTATACAAACAAAATCACAATTGATCAATGAATAACATGCACAATTATGTAATGTCTAAGATCTAAAATCTAAAACACATAATTACATACATAAATCAAATTGCCAGTGATGATTGAATATTAATGCTGATCCTTTTGTATAACTTTCGATTTCTAAACCTTTCACCGGATTATTTCTGTACTATAATTTCTAAAGAAACAGAACGAAGTTTATCATAGATTTGATGTGCATATATTACAGAATTATATGATACATGTTACACTGTAATTTTGTTTCATTATCGCGTCTTTTATCTTTGATCTTGTTCTAATCCACGTTCAATTCATAATAGATTTGCATCCATATTTTATCTTATATCGACTATTGTATAATTGATTATTATATTCTTCAATTTAAGGATTTAGGAATGTTTTGAGAAGAATAGTAATTTGGACAATTTATGTCTCTATCACTGCTTTTCGCAATATTTCAAAATTTTTGTATGTAAATTCAATGAATGATAATGAATAAACAAAGCGAATGAACAAAATAAATATTTTTTTTGTCATTATATTAAAAATTTTTCTGTATTTATAAAAATTGAAAGATAATTTTTAAAGATTTTCGAACGATATATAATAAAGTTTTAACATACACAAATAAATGTCAAAAAGCAATAAAATAGTAAAGTTACCAATATTCATTCATAAATGTACACTTGCATGAAATATACAAATCCAATTAATCTCCTCTTGATATATCTTAAATAATTTCAATACTGATAACTTAACTTTTATTTAAAACAAAATCGTACATCAACTATTTAGAAATTATTATAAAGAGAAAAATTGCCCAGAAAATTTTTTAATCTCAAATTAATAAAGCTACATATAGTGTTCAATATGATTTTTGTTATTTCAATATTTCTTGTAATATATACGTATTTTTTACTCCTTAACCAGTACTTTTATATGAGATACTAATAGAACATGTTTGTTTTATTATAATTTTGTATTTATTTATGGAATTGAAAATGTTTTATAACATACTATAATGTCCTTATATAACATTTCTAAAGTATAAAACACTTTATATATGCATAAAATTTAATCTAAATGTAAAAAAATAAGTGTAGTTTGATAGATTATTTCATGTATATATATGTATGTATGTATGATTTTAATATAATAATATATATATAATAATTATAATAATATATATATAAACAAAAAATTGTAATATTCAAAACTCTCTCCGATGGGAAATCGAATTTTTGCGTAACAGGCAGAGATACTGATCACTATATTATCAAAGAATAGTGATGATAATTAATAATTTATGATTTATTTGTTATTGTAAAATATGTATATAATGAATTCCAAAATCAATTTATCCCTTTATTTGTATTAGAATTGAATTTATAGTATCTTCAATTTGAATAGCAAATTGAAATTATTATTAAAAGATAGTCACTTCTTATACTGATTATTCTTAATAATGATTTCTTTTAAACTGTATATTATTGATAGTTTTTATTTGATCATATTAGATATATTCTGTGAACTGTGATTATGAATTCTCTTATTCTGATTATAAATTTTTTAAACTAAGCGTTCGAAAATATATATATTATAAATTGGCATCTTTGGCCGTTAGAATTCGAAAAAATCAAGTTGATACTGCTGATAAATGTGATTGAAATTGATCTCTGATCAAATATTTATAAAGATTATGGAAGAACATTAATTTAGATAGATTCAACATAAGAGGAAAGTTTTAATCGTTCAATAACGAATCGTATAAATATATAATTGAATATAACGATGTTTTGAGATTTGAATTCCAGAGTATTCTCCAAAGTGTGTGTTTCTTTTCTTTTTTTATTAATCTTTTAATTTCCGAATAATTTTATTTCAATGGTTGAAAGGATGACACTTGTTTATATTAAAATATTGTTGCTCGAATAAGTTAATTTTTTAACTATAACATTTATCTTGCATTACAACATTTATAAATATACGAAGTCTTCGAATTTCTTGAAAGAGTCATGATATTTTTTCCGAATCAGAAATTTAACATTTAATGTCATTATAAGTGATTGTCTAATGATCTTTTGGTCATTATCAATATCAAATTTACACCACATCCTTGCTATTGAAGAAAAAATTAAAAACGGATATTAATCAATTGCATAACTATTTCAAAATTTCTATTTCTAAAAAATAGTCATTTCTTCTAGTCATGTTACAAATCTTATGGATGAAAATGTATTTCTTACATATAGGCATGAGTATTGCACGCGATGCAATATTCAGAATTACAATTATTGTGTTTAAGTTTCAAATATTGTTCATTATTGGAAAAAATTCCGAATGAATTATGAATCTATAAAAACCCATCGATCAAAATGGGAAACGCCTATTTTTGCATACATTTTTGTTTTTAGCATTGTTATTTGAATAATATAAGCATATTAATCCATATATATATAATAATATACACATATTAATCCAATTGTATTATAGAGAGAGCAAAAAAAAAAAAAAAAATAAAACTGATTAAAACAACGATTTGTATCTGAACTTTAACACATTAATATAGATATAGAATTTATTCTTAAATAACTGTCTCATCTTTCTGTCCATTATAGACAGAATAATTTATATTGATAAGAATATTAATAACGGTGATTTAGGCATTCAAAGGACCACTAACATCATCAAACTGGCTAAACTTAGAAATGTCATTAAAATGAAAAAATTAGACAATAAAATAGTTCAAAGAATATTCTATGAGCAAGAGAAAGTTACAAAAAGATATATAAAGCTACATAAATCATATGAAATAAAGGAGATTGAAATTATATATCAAAATACTCAAAAGCATTTCTTATTTCCAAATAATTTGTACCAAATAATGTGTTAAATTTCCAAAAAAAATAATTTTTTCTCTAATGTTATCAATAATTTGATGACATTAAAAATCATAAATTAGATTTCTTATTATTATTTTATCTTCGTTAGAACAATGGAATTTTTTGTTCTTTTTTTTTTTTTTTTTTGATTACTTTTTTTGTTGGCGATGACAATCGTTTGTTTCTTCCAAGTGTCGATTTTTCTTTTCAAATTCATAAAATTGTTTTCATTGAAATACTAACATAATCGAAATACGAAAATTGGATTGTTTTAAATGAAGTTATTGTTATATGTTATTGTTATATGTTATATGTTATTCCTTTTTTGTTTTTTCATCACATTTCTTTATTATTCGATGAATTAAATTTCATTCTTCGTTTATCTTTATGATCCATAATAATTGTAAAATATTTAATTTAATAATTAATGAATAACAATATAGAATTATAATAAAAAAATATAAAATTAAAAAAATATTAAAAAAATTAATGTAACACTAAAAATTATGATGAACAAATTATAAAAAAGATTGAAAAATAAGAAATTATTATTTTTTCTAATATTACATTTCAATACTATTCTTTAACAATATTTACTGTGGAAACTTGGTTTTAATACTAAATTTTAATATAAAATATAAAAATAAAATGAAAAATTATATAAAAATTGTACAAAATAATATTATGTAAAAATTATTAAAAATTATTAAAAAAATTATTATTAAAAATTATTAAAAAAATTAAAACTAAACTATGAAAAACTAAAATGAAAAAAAATAAATTTAAATACTAAAAAATACTAAATTAAATAGTCAAAATTTTTATAGATAAAAAATAATATAATTGGTTGAAAATGCTTTAAGAAAACTGTGTATTATTGTTAGTTCTTTTGAAATAAATGTAAACACAAATTCAATTATGTAACCTCTTCATGATATATTTTAGATAATTTCAATGTCAATAGTCTCACTTTTATTTAAAATAGTCAAGAAAAATCGTATACAAGCTTTTAAGAAGTTTTTATAAAGAGAACAATTGTGCAAAAAAAATTTTATTGATTGATAAAACTATTATATTTATTTTAATAAAAGTTATATTATGAAAAAAAATATAGAGTTAAAAGCGCAGATTGTGCGTATTATAACCGATTTTACTTCTCACTGTATCAGACTGCAGAAATAGTCCTGTGCTTATTTGGCGTGATTTAGATTAAATCGGTACTGTAAGATCGGGACATCAACTGAAAATCTGTGTTCTTGGCCCGTTGTTGACGTTATGATAGATTCCTTTCTTTGAGATTTTTTATTTTTTCTCTTCTATTTTCTTTGCGGCAAGGAACATGCTCCTCTTTCAATCTTGTGATCGATGATTCTTTCGCGATCGACCATCTGAGCTATATCATATCCATTTCATGAGTTATACATTTTATTAGATCTATCTTTTCCGAAAAACTATTTTAATTTTTTTTTCTATTGAATTATGTGTTTTTTTATCTATATATATAAATTTTGTATATGGATTTAAATTGTGTCTTTAAAATAGTTACTTTTTTTTTATATCTGTAATTATCAAATGTGTTTATATATTTTGGTATTTGCTTTTAAAATTAAAATTCTATGTTCGAGTAAGAGTAGAATTTTTAATGAATCTATTTCATTGCTTCTTTATGAATTAGCTTTAGAATTTTTATTTACACTGCATCCTTATCAATCAGCTATAGACTTTATATCTTGTTGTTATGACTTGTTTATGCTACACTGTGCATACTAATTATAAAATAAAATATATCATTTCGTTTATCATTAATTTCATTTATTCAATCAAAAATTTTCAAGAAAAAAATATTTTAATAAAAATTAATTTATTAAAACAATCTAAACAAAGATATGGTTTTTCTTTATAATTATTACAAAATATTATAATTTTTTTATTATTTATTATTTTATTTATTATTTTTTGTCATTTTTGGTTTAAAAGTTTTTGGATTACTATTATAACATTTGGTAATATCGGTATCTTCTTATTTTATGTACACTATGTTTTTTTTTTTTTTGTCTAATTTGTCAAGTTCTCTTATATTCATTTTCTATTTTCTTTTGCTTATATTATATAAGTCTTCTTCAGTATATTGTAATAAATTATTTCATTGTGTGTTGTCTCTTGATATATAAAAAGAAGATATTCATAAAAATGTCCAATAGAAACATTCAAAACATTCTAACTTTCTTA
>NW_006264176.1:180566-185387 GCF_000469605.1 Apis dorsata
TAATACTTATTATTTATGTTATTATGTATATTATACTGTTATTATATTATTATTATATTGTATATTATATTGTTTATTATATATATTATATTATATATTATATTATATTCTTATAATAAAATATTATATTATAACATAATAAGATTGCTATATATAATCATTTGATCCAAAATATAAATAGATTTTTTCCTTCTATTATTATTTTTCTTGTAATAAACAATTATTTTCCAAAAATAAATTATGTTTCAGTTTTAATAATTTCCATTTATGTTAAATATTTTGTAAAAACTAATAAAATATTTTTTTCTATATTAAAATGATTATTTTTTCTTTATTTCCTTATGCAATAAATTTTCTTCAGTTCAATTTTTTTGATTTTCTTTTAAATTATTTCTATGGAAGAGCATCAATTAAATAAATATTTTGTTTTATTATTTTGTTTTATTATTTATTATTTTGTTAATTTTTTTTTTACTAAATCTAGATTTATATATTAATTTTTATGTCATAATGTATGACTTCTGTGAAATATATTTTTATATAAATTCAAAACAATAAGGCTTGAAAATTTTTATCCCATATTTATGTCTTTTTTGTTTTATATTAAGGTATCCCATAAATTTCTTTCGCACCACAGGAATGACTTTTAAGTGGCTATTTTTATATAAATAAGTTTATTTACTAGCCTTTTATGATATCAGTTTGTCTCAAAGCTCTTTTAAAATATATTTTGTTGATGACACAGTTTTAAAACTTTTTTCTTCACTATTCAATATGAATATCCAAAGCAAGCATTTGCGGCATATTATGTTTCATTGCTTTAAAAAAGGATATAGTGCAAATGATATTGCAGGCGACACTTGTACTATTAATGACTATTACGAGTTGCAATTGGTTTAGAGCTGACAATTTTGACTTGAAAGATGAAGATCGTAGCAGCCGCTCAGCAATAATGGATATGAATTTTATCAAGGCCATTCTCACTGAAAATCCACGATATAGTGGACGTCAAATTAATATTCAGGCAGATTATAATCACTTGATCAAGATGGAATATGTAAATCGATGTGAAATTTGGATTTCACAACTATTGATGGAAACCGGCCTTATGAATCGCATCTCTATGTGCGATTTTCTTCTCCAGCAAATAAAGGAGATATTAGAAAGAGAAGATATTAAAGAGATTTCTTAAAGATTCTTTCTTAAAGAAGCTTGTCATCATCAAACGAAACTTTTGTATCAAAATGTGCGTTGAAAACGTATTTGGTCTAAGGACAATAGATCTTCAACTGTTGCAAAGCCTGGACTTCATCCGAAGAAAGTTCTTTTTTTTGTCCATTTACTGGAACTAGAAAAGTATAATCTACTATGAGTTCCTTCCTCAAGGTGAAATCATTAATTCTGTCAAATACTGCAATCAACTTGATAAATTAAAAATCGCCATAGCAGAAAAATTGTCAGAATTGGCAATCGATGAGACATCATTTTTTATCACGACATGCAAAAATCACGCATGTTGTATTGGCTATAAGAGAAAAGTTATTACAGTTTCATTGGGACGTTCTACTACATCCTTTGTACTCCCCAGATTTTGCTTTATCCGACTATTACTTGTTCCTATCATTAAAAAATTCTATTATGATAAACGGTTCCAATCTGTAAGCAAAATCAAAATGCATCTCTAAGAATATTTTGCAAGTAAATCCCAACAATTTTGGAAAGAGGAAATAATAAAGTTTCTTGAGAAACGGAAGAAAGTGAAAGAGGAGAACGGTTCATATATAACGCAAATATCGTGTATTCATTTTGTATCAAAAAAAAGAAAAAAATGGAATCCTAATATGTTTTTGAAATATAATATGTCTATAAAACGTAATCATGAATACAAATAAATTTTGAATTATAATTTTTTTAAAAATTTTTATTTAATTCTATAATTTTTTTAATTTTCTATAAAAGATATTAGATATTAGCTGACTTAGTTTATAAAATGAATTTCAAATTTCAAATTCTCAAAAGAATCTCCAAACGATTCTTACTTATTTTATGAAGAAATAAGTGATAATATACAAAATTCTTGGATTAATATAGATTATAGATAATTAATATAGATTATATTTAGAAGTTTTACTGAAATCTCTGAAATATTAAGAGCAAAAAAGCTCTTGATCTTTTTTTATTGGTATTGATCTAAACATTCAAAATTATTTTTTGATCGCATTACGTATATATTTGTTTGTTTGAGTATTTTTATTTTATCAAATATTTCCTTAATAACTAATAACGCATCTATTTTTTATTTTTATATTATTTACAATAGCATCATATCATTTGTAAACAATATAAATAATATTTGATTGATTTTTTCTGGGATCGAATTATTTCAAATCTTAATTATTAAAGGTATTATTATTTAGATTTTTTATCACATTCTTTTTTCATTTTTAATTAATTAAGAAAACCTAATAATATCAATTATTAGCAAAATTAATTATTTGTTTTATGCATCACTTTTTGAATCTATTAGTATATTAGTATATCTATTAGTATTTTTAAGACAATAACAAATTTTTAAATTTTATAGCTAACAAAAACTTTTGATAAATCTTAACGTGTATATCTTGTGTATAATTAATGATTTGTTAGTTGTTCCGTTCAACATCGTTTATTATTTTCTTATTTTGTTTATATTGCATTATGCGTGGCTCTATTTAATTTATTTGACCATAATATCATCTTGATCATAAAATGACGTAAAAGGAATGTAAAACAAAATAGGCTTGGTATTTAACATGTTAAAAAGATTTTGCGCGCGTTTATAATATATATTATGTATATTATAATATATATAATATACATTATATATAATAATATATATTATGTATATATAATAATATATATTATGTATATTATAATATATATAATTGTATTATGCTATGTATAGTATTGAAATCTTTTATTAATATGTAATAATTATCGGTTTTTTGCTAGTTTGAGTAATGCATGGAATTTAATTATGAGTTTTTCTTTACAACTATTGTTTGTATATTCTGTTATTAAATATAGATTATAATAATCTATTCTGTTATTAAATATAAAATGTAATAATTTTAAAATTTAATTTAAGTAAAATTGGAAATAATTAAAGATTATGCTATTTTTGATTAGAATGTTTTCGAAATCTAATATCTTTGTAAATAAGTATATCTGTATAAATATATTGTCCGTTTATTTGGAATTTATTCCTTTATACTTTATAAAATTATATAGTTGAAATTTTGTAACCAAGATTTAATTTTGTTTCTAAAAGTAAAGCTATATCTGGTTTGTATTTATTGAGACAATCCAGAAAATTCATTCTCCTTTTATTGTTTATGATTCATTTATGTTTATTTATATAAATATATCTCTTATCTATATAAAATTTTTAGGACATGGATAATTTAATAATTTATTGTTCATATTGTTTTACGAATTTTCTCTTCATGTATATATCAAAAGCTAATTTATTTCGTTTATTTCTATGAAAAAGGTATCTTTCTTCAAAAAGTATACGATTTTTGTGTTAATTATGATCGAAATTTTTTTTTTTTCATTAGTAATAAGAATCTTTGTGCTATCTGGATTTCGTTTGTTTAAGATTGTGAAATTTATGTTTCTTGAAGTGTATTTACCTGTTGTTTGTTTGATATTACAACACTGTATGTAATATTTGGTTTTGAAATCATGTTGAAATATTTGCTTTATTTTTCTTTTTTTATTTTTAATTTGAATTTTTTGTTTTGTTTTTATTTTCTGTTTTCTTATTTTTGAAAATCTCTTTTGTGAAATAGGATGGTTGCATTATTATTAACATATTCATATAGAAATTTTTACATTAATATGTAAAATTAATGATATAGAAATTCTTATATATTTCGTATTAATATATAAAATCAAATGTTTTTCTAGATTGTGGAGAACATTGCATTTAACGCATTTATAGCTTAGATTACATTAAATGTTACATTCAAAATACTGATATTTTTTGACATTGAATGCTTTTTTTTTTTTATTAATTTTTCTTATGATATTAAAGAAACGAAAATAGTATTTGTTTTTTAGATTATTATGCTTTACTATTATTTAAGATATTACTGTTATTTAAGATATATAAGAAAATTCTTTTTTGAATTGAACGTTATGTCTAATTTTTTGATGCTTAAAAATTTTATAATTTTTAATATCTTTTTTAAATTAATTAAACTATTTTCAAATCAAAATGGCTTTATAAATCACAATCAAATTATGAATTGCAATCAGCTGATTAAAATATCGTCTATGTAAAAATTTTATGAATTAGATTATATTGAGTTAGAATCTTAATTAAAATTTCAGAAATTTCGAATTAAAATTATCTTCTTGTTGAATAATAATATATAATAATAATAGATTTGAGAATACATAGAAATATATAATTACATATTCCGTTCTCAATGTGGTCTTATTTCATCCTTTGCTATTCAATTTGAAATCAAATTATTCGATCTATTCTGTATACTTGTAGTAAATGAAATAAAATAACACATGACATCGAATATCCCGAATTTATCTTTGATGATGTTAATTCAACAATATTGACGATGGTTGGCTAAACATATTTTAGAATATCTTTTTTAAATAATATCTAAAATAATTTTTAAATAGTTGTTAAAAAAAATTTTTTTAATATTATTAATATTTTTTCAATATTTTTTAATGCCTTTTTAAATAAAGCTCAGCTAAGCTAAATTTTAATTGAATGAAAATTGAATTTAATAATAAAAAAAATATTTAATAATA
>NW_006264176.1:185648-187832 GCF_000469605.1 Apis dorsata
TATAAATATATATAAAATATATTTATATATATTTATTATATATCTTCAATTTTTAAAAATTTGAAATGAATATTTAACGAATTAAAATCTTTTTTTTTCAGTTTTTGTCTCATGTTAATATAAGAATGCATTTGTCTTAATAGTTTATTAATAAAAAATATTCAAATTATATTTTTCTCTACAAAGTTCTTTGAATAATTTTGCTAATATTATAATTGAAAATATTTATTGTTTCAGTAATTTCTTTCGATAATTAATAAAAATAGAACATATTCTATTATCATACAATTATGCAATAAAATTTATGCATGATTATCATTGAATGTCAATTATACAAATTTATCTATAATTTTATTTAATATGTATTTTTTGAATATCTACATTTATTTTATAACATATATTTTATTTTATTTGATATTATTTCTAAAATTAATCATAAGCTTTATATCGTATAAGATTTTCAATCATAATAGCAAATAATTAATTAAAAATATTTTACTACTGTTTACAAAACCTCGTTTTAAAATTTAACAAGTAAATTCAGTATATTTATGAATTCTTTTTTGACTTCCAATTTGCAGACTTCAATAATTTCTTTTTCTTGAATGTCTTTTCTATAACTGATTTTTTAATAAGTATCTTATAAGATAAGTGGAAATATACAATTGAATAAGTTAAAATATAATTGAATTCTTGTGTAAAATGAACAAGCCAAATTTGAGTTTATTTAAATCTATTCTATGTCTATTCTATTTTTGCTAAATTGTTTAAATTCTTTGATATTGTTCAATAAATATATTTACTTAAAAGCATTTGTAGATAAAGCATTCATAATTACATATTTTATCATCAATTTTTAATATTAATTTATGTTTAATATAAATTTCTTTTTCCATAATGTTATTTTTGTATATTTTAATGAATTTATCGTAACATGAATAATTGATTTCATTTTTGATTCTAATTACATAAATTATCTTTACAATTGTTGGATTTTATTATAAAAGTGTCTTATTACATAATTGTGTCTTGAAACATAATTTAATTGAAAAAAACAAATGAACATTGAAAAATATATTCATCAAATCGAATTCATATTTTTCATATTAGGAAATAAATTGTGAAATAACTTAGTTATTATAAAGAATACGCAATAAGAAAGAATATATTTAATAAAAAAAAAACAAACTGTCTTATATATATATATTATAGATGTGATATCGATATAAAAGAATTTATTTGCACACCTAATAATTATCTAGTCTATATTCATTCTATCGCGCCACACTATGGTTCATAAAAAAAAGAGGAAATAAAATAGAAACAAAACAGCGATCAATAACGGTTCATATTGAAAACAAAAAGATATGAATCACATTCTTATACATGTAAACTCAAGATTTTAAATGTATATTTATGATGATTAAAATCCATAATTGAAATCTATCATAACCCCATTTTGATACAAAGTTAAATGACTTACAATCATCTTCATGTTGCCAAAATATATTCATAATGTTGCCAAAATATATTCATAATGTTGCCAAATAAAATAAATATATAGTTTAATTTTGAAAATTTATTTCGATGCAAGTACATGTTACTTTATATAAATATTTTTTTGAATAACAGTTCAATTTTTAAATAAATACATTGTTGAATGTATATAATTTTTATTCGAATTTTTGATACTTAAATATTGATGTTTATCAGTTTCAATAAACATCAATTTAATAAAATTTTTAATGTGATAATTTTTCAGTATATTTTTTTGCTTTAATAAATTTTATACTTTTTAACGTGCTTAGAATGACTAATTCTTTATGTAACATCGAATGCTTAATTCGATTAAACTTTTCTTTCCCGAAAATTGCAATTTTATTTGAATGGAGAATATTATTTTATCTATATCTATAAATACTTCAAAACTCTTTATTTTTCTTTTTTATTTTATTATTTAATTCGTTAATAAATAATTTTAATATAGATAATCAATCTGTTCTTTAATTTTTGCTAATTTAAACATGCTAATTATTATTTTTATAAAATCGATTAATTTTATATTTAGCTTCAGTCCATGTTTTATATTCAATATTCTTCGTTTAAATTCAGATCTGTAAAATGCAAATTTGTATTTAATAAAATTAAATTAATATAATATAATAAAAATTAGTATATTATATA
>NW_006264176.1:188122-208929 GCF_000469605.1 Apis dorsata
AACTTATAATGTAGTTTTTTATATTGTTTAATTTTTCTTGAAATATTATCTTTTTTTGAGAACATAACATTAATTAATTTTCTTCGAGTATTATATTTATTCTTAATGAATTTATTAATATATTATTCATTAAAATTAATGAATTAATATTTAACTTTACTAACAAAATTTTTGCATTAAATTATTTTTGATAGATTAAAAAAACTAATAAAATAAAAGAGAATTATTATTTTGTATAATATGAATAAGCTTTTATAATTCATGTGCATCTTAAAAGAACTATTTAGAAAATCTAGAAATGCAAAATAACATATAAAAAAAAAGAAAAAAAGAAAAAAATAAAAATTAAAATATTATATTTTTTATTTCAAAAGATTTCTTAATTGCAAATTATTCTAAATAAATTTTTAATTAAATAATGTTGTACACTGTTCTAGAGTTATTCCAATCCTAACTCATATAAATAAAAACTTATTGAAAAATATTTTATAACTTGATATTTAAAGAATTATAAATATATATTTTCATTTTATTAATTTTTGATTATTTAATTCATTTTATTAATCTTACTTGAAAAAAAAAATCAGAATCTTTTATAATCTTTTATTTTTTTTTAATCCTTTTTTTATTGTCAATAGATTAAAAATAGAGTAATTTTAAAACGATATATTAAAAAAAAAATTCTATGATGATAAATCAAATTTGACTTCACATAGAAAAAAAAATACTATACAATAGAATTGACAAAAATATTAAAAAAAAATTATTTCTATTGAAAAGTATTGTAATTATAGTAAAATGATAAATATTTTATATCTATTATTTAATTTATTATTATTTAATTTCTATTTATTATTTAAATTTGAAAAAAATGATAATTTTTATTCAGATTAGATTTAGATTCAACACATAAAAATACATCTTTTCATTTTCAAAAAAAACTTATTGATCTTTTTTTTTTAGATTGTGCTATCATTTTATCTGACTCATTTTTATATTAACAAATAAAATTTATAAAAAAATTTATTAACAATACGTGGTGCGATGATAGGAAATGGCTATATAAATATAGATGATATACATATAAATATAGATATTGTAATTGCCGATATTAATACTATAAAATCTTGTGTTATTGTTTATATGCTTGAGATATTTCGTTGCCAATTCTCTTTGATTGATTTTCTATTTTGTGTATTTTTTATTATATTGTTCGAAAATGATTGATATTTTTGATTAATTTTAGTCTATTATGTTATATTTTCAAACTTAATTTGTATCGAAATTCGACTCGAACAATCAATGTATCAGTGCAGAATGACGATCATTTCTAATAATAGTTATTGATATGATTATGATGATATGTTTGATAATAATTTGAAGTTTTATGAATATTAAAGATTTTGTGACATAATGATTTTTATAAAAATTTTGTTTTTTATTTTACACACATGCTTATTTTTCGTCTTCTTGAAATATATTTTTCATAATCGATTCCACCAATCTGATATGGATACACATAAATACTATATGTTTCAAAACTTTTATTGCTTATTTCTGTCAAAATTAAATTGCATTGTATCATATGATCTCTGTTTAATATAATAATGGCAATGAGAATAATATGATTTTTTTCATGCGAAAATTTAATGTAAAAAATTGAGCATTTTTAGTATTATTGCATATTGTTTGCACGCTAACCTAAAACAATATAACTACATAATGGCTAGATTATAATTGTTCTAAATGTAATTCATAATAATGATAACTATGATATTAATGATATGATTTGCATTGTTCTTTTAATTGCAATATTTTAACTTGTACTTTGTTGCAATGTTTTTTTTGTTCCCTGCCGCATTCTTCTTCCCTTTCACTATTCTTTCTCTTTCTGCTAATTGATTTAGAGCAAATTCCGCTTTCAATTCTGTGGTTGGCAGACCTTTTAGCTTATAGGCTTTACAACGAGAAGTGGCAGAACACTCGTTCGTCCTATTCTCCGCTATTTTGTAATTATATATATATATATAATTATATAATTATATATAGCCTTTGCGGTCTATATCACTTGTGCATTTCAGACTACCATATCTCTTTTCAAGACAAATTAGCACCTAGAAACTTTTTTCTTTTCAAGTATTTTATCTGTGCCGAAATCCAGCCAACGCGCAATCTACTAATACGACATTCTTTGTGATTGCGATTAAATATTTATCCCAGACTGTATCCATTTTTTGGATCATTATTCTTATCAAATCTATCTGTATGGCCTTGGCGCATCTATCGACAGCGACCATTGCTGCTGCCATATGATACATAGTGACGGAATCGAGAATTATAAGCGAAGCTGGACTATTTTAATAGCTTTGGTTATCTTTAATGGTTATGTAATCTTCTTTAAGCGGCTAGCCAATGTATCGATCTTGGCTGCGGTCTCAGAAGCTGAGATTTCTAAAACTATTCTATTTACAGTTTTCTTGCGTATCTTTTTCTATTTCTACCTTCTATTTCAATCATTTCTTGATTTGGCAGGGTTTGATACAAGATCAAATACAAGATCTTGAATTGTGGTTGTGAACGTTACAGCTGAATTGCACTTTCTCTTTCTTCTTCTTTGATGGCGAATTTTTCCTTTCCTTTATCGCAGAAGTCGTAGTTTTCTTTTCATTCCTTATTGGAGTACTTTTACTTGGTTCATCCATGCGAATGTTCATTACATTAGTTCGCATTTTCCACTATTCTTTGTGGTCAATTATCTAAATTGGTGGTTTGCGCCGTACTTTCTCGTTGCAATTGCAACCGCGCTGGAAATTGGCACATTCATTTCGGACATTTTCATAATTTATGTTTCTTTCTTTTGTTTATTTCTTTCTTTATAACATCAATATGTAGAATTGACTACTTCTATTCTCTTCCTTCTCATTCATTTTCTTCTTGAATTCGGAAAATTTCTATCATCTCTTCGATCCTTCTTATCAAATCGTTTTTGTTTGGATTACATATCCATGAACGAGAAGGAACATCTTGAACGTGAACATTGAAATTCGTTGTAGCTAGAGTGGTTTTCGATTTTTCTTTATTGTATTCTCTCGTGCTCGTAGAATATCGATTTCTTCTTGCAGATCCTTTAGTTACTAAGCTTTTAATTACATAATTGTCGCAATGATTTCTCTATCATAGTCTTTTCATATAGGTGCCTTATAATTTGGTTTCTGTTTTGATATCTAGTTATTTTCTTTTTTGTGTCTTCTTGGAAGACAAGAATGGAAGAAGCATATTGATCTTCGAAAAAGACGCCAGTGTTCCATAATTAATGATAGTCATCTAATGATTCAATGATTTAACAGACAATATCTATCTATCGTTCTCTTTTTCATCATGACTGACGAAGCGAATACGACAGAGACGGTGATATTGTTCTTCGACATCGCGAGTTTCTCCTTGCTTTCTCAATCGCGGCTTGCCCTCTCAAGATAAATGACTAATACATTGTAACTTAATGAAGCGATAAATGATTTTATTGCACGAATTGAGTTCAACATCCATCTCTTCGAATCTTCGTTTCCTTCACAATTCTCTCCTGCAACGATCACAATTTACTTCCAATTTTGTATTTAGCCATTTTTCTGGCAGCAATTCAGATATACGAAGAGACTGAATATTCGTTCGTTCTGTGCCCTGATTGCTTGCAGCAATTGCCGCTCGATCTTATTTGTACAATTTGCGTTTTTTTTTTTTTTGCCAAGCATCAATAATATTGCAAATGTTTTCTTTTGAATACTTCTATTCTCGCGAAAGTCAACTCTACGCGAATTTTTCTGGCCGTGGCTATAGTTTTCGCGGCATCTCATTCAGACTATATCTATTCTCTGTTCCATTGTCTTGATGAGCTCTGATGTGCACTTTTGCTTCTGTGCAACTGTCAATCATGTAACCACTACTATCATAACATTTGGAATGATGTCAGAATCATCAAGACTCGTGAGTCAAAACTCGGTTTTTTCTCGCCACTAACTTCCGATTCCCATAACACGTCCCTAGCCAAGATATCGATATCAATTATTTTATTATCGATATCGCTATGGAGACCTGAAATCTCACAATTACACTCTCAGTTATAGTCCTTTTAGTGCGTATTTTAATAATAATTAATAATTAATAATAACGCCTGAGCGTACGATATCTTGGCACCAACTATAATCTCAACTATAATTGTAATGCTGCAGTATACGGTGCTCTGCTCAATTCCGCCTTATTCTTCTTGTGATTCTTCGTTTACATTGTGTTTCTTAATTGATGAAGCTACACCATTTTTGTTTTTTCTTCTGTAAAAGGAGCTTTATTGTTCTAGTATTATTATTTGTCCCGATGCCTTTGATTTAGTTGTACACATTCTGCGCTTCTCCTTTCTTACAACCATTATCCAAATATCTTAGATAGATTGTTTTCTTACATTGATCGTAGTGTTTTTCTGATCTATAGCATACGAGATTTGGTCGAGGTTCTTGCCATGCTCTTTCTTTCCTCTCTTTGTTCTTCCATAGTTATTGTCTCTTGTGCAAATTGCTCATTTTTCTTTTAAATTCGGAGATTTTTCTCCTAATAAGTTCCCGGATTGCTCTTATTAATGATTCTTTTTTGCTTCACCGAGAATCACCGACGCCTTCACTCTGTTTCACTGTGAATCCCAGGGATATGGTTTGCTTCATGATCTTGATCGTGTATCCGCACGTAAGTAAAATGTTGTCATCCTTAACTTTCTTACGCATGTTATCTTGCAATATCTTGCGGTATCTTTAATATCGATTTCATCTCTTCTAATAATCTAAATCTCTGATCTAAATCTAATATCAAAGCGTCAATGTCAGTAGATTTTTATATTCCTAACAGTTATCCTCCTCTTTGGGAAGTATAATGCTCAATCTTGAAGGAGGAACAAGTTCTTCAATCAGTAATTCACTGCACATTGATTTTCTTCTTCGTGGTTTCCATGAATTTCTTTTGGCCTTGAGGAGGGCAAGGCAGTTTGCAGTGGTGAGGAATCTGCTCTTCTTCCTCGATGGTAGTTCACACAATTTCATCGAAGCCAACAATCCATTATTTTTTTCCCAACAATGATATCGATGATATCGAGCGAACTCATCAATATTGATGAGTCTATTTCCTCAAGACATGTACTTTTATGTCCCAGATATCGTTAAGACAGCGTGTTTCAGCAGAATCGGAAGATTTTGGGTTGGGATTCCAATATTTAGAACACTTCCGCATGAACTAGAACCTTCCTGTTTCCTCGCATCTCGCTTTCTTTTTTCTTCTCCTCATTCATTAAATTTTATTTTAAATTTTAAATTTTTATTTTTAGAAACAGTACTGATAATTATTCTCACAAATGTGGTCAGAATGTCCATCTAAGAAGTGCTGCCTTGTAAGACTGATAGATGAAAAAGGAAGAAGGTTAATTGGTCTTTCGTAGCCAGTGGAATATGTTCTGTTGTAGGATGCGTTTTTCGCCACGCGCCATTTGCAGCTTGGAATTAGAGATTTTTTTTAAAGAAATTGTCTTTTTTGCAGTCCAGCCGGTTAAAACAAGACTCTCATTCCTGCGAAACATGACAGATATGCTGGAATTCGGGTATTCCGAATGTATTAAACTGTGAAAACAATGACTGCAATCCCTGAGAGAGGGAGGGATTTTTTTTTTTAACGTGGAGGAAATTGTTATAAAATACCACAATCTCCTTTTGAAGGGAAATTTTTCGCTTTTATTAAAAAAATGACTAAAAAATCTCCGCATTGGTCTTCCATTACTTTCGGGGAGCATCGGAAATTCTGGATGAACATTTCCGGACAATTTTAATTGAACAGTCTTAAACAGTTCGTTTGGAGTGTCACCATTTTTTCGAACCATCCTTCATATTAATATCAGATCTCCAATCTCGTGAGTCCCATTGACAAAACTGTCAAACTTCACTGCTATAGCTCATCAGCGAGAGCTATCATCATGAGCCAGAGCGATATTTTGATCTGGTCCACATACTCGGGATACCGGGAGATCGTAAAGCTCATACTACATCTCATGCGGTCCTTGAGTAACACTCTGGCTATCTGAGTAGAGGATTATGGCGGGAATTCCTACTGACGCTCCCGCCAGTATGGATGTAACTACAGCTAATAGGGAGAGATCCGTTCTTATTTGTCTCATCAGAACACAGCACTCCTCTACAAATGTTTCATATTCCTCCAAAATGTATTACGCCATATCATGGAAGGCTGCGCAGTGATTGCAGGCCTATATAGTTTCTCTTCCAATACAACATAAAAATGATCCGAAACAATCATATTTAGTTAGAATCTGTATCGTTCGGAAGATCAGTCTTCTATGGCCACGGTTCATCTATCTATCCAAGAATGGATCATTTCGACGACGCGCTAAGATGAGCCGTTACGTAACTGATTGAACCATAATAAGCCATAGATTACTATAGATTAAGATTAATAAGATCAAAGAGCAATTGATTTTTGTAGATGTTTATTGTTTTTGCTTATTTTTATTGAAAAATTATTTAATATATTGCGACTTTCTCCGCTTTTTCAATCTTGATATGATTAACAAAGTTTAATCGGTAATTTAAATGTATATTTAACAGATTATTTTTTATGACTAATTTTCTGTAGAAAATTTGTTGTATGGTCATATATAAAATTGAAAGTTTTCTTTATTTAAGATATCTTGATTTGATTGATTAAAACTCTTGTTGAAGTGTGGGTGGAAATTAATAATTTCTATTTTATAGATGACATGATGTATTTGAAATTTTTAGAAGATAAATAGCCGTATACTTTGGTATATAGGTACTTAATTTGGTAATTAGATCTTGAAATTGAATGATTAATATAAAAAAAGAATGTGATTGTTATAGATGAAAAGATCAATGTTATTGTATTTTTATAGATGTTTATTTTTAGATCGAAGACATATAATAAGTTATGCTAAACAATAGATATTAATGCTAAACAAAATGAGAGAATTGATTGTATTTTGCTAGTTTTTACTATTTTTTTTTTTTATTAATATTTGAAATTATTTTTTTCCCATAAAGAATTCAATTTTTCAATTTTTATTCTCATTTTTATTCCCATCTTATTTTTATTTCATGTGTAGACAATAAATTTGAACTTTTGATTTCATTATTATCATATTTAACTTACGTGATTTTGACTAATTCTTCAATGACTATTTGTTTTATTAATTGGTATTAAATCATTTCAATTTGACAGATTAAATTGACGAAAGTAGATTGTAGTTATGTGAAAAGTTCTATATAAGATCATCTGCATTTAATTAATTATAGGCGATTGATGTATTTTTTACTTTTATTTTATATTTCTTAAAAAATTTTTAGTACTATTTATATAAATCATTTGATGTTCATATTTATTTACTTATTAGAAAGAAACATTAAATTCTTTCGACAATGAAAAGAATTGGTACTGATAGTACACTATACTATCGAACAAACTGCATGATTTATGATTTATGATTATGATGTAATGATTTTTTATATAAAAAATATATATATAATTTAATTATTATAATCATTAATAATTATTTTTCAGATGATAAATATTTTCAGATCTAGATAATCTCTGCTAAATAATTTATAATTAAATAATATCAAATTATATAATTTCTGTTAAATAGAATTTTTTTTATAAGCATAATATTATTTTGAATAAGTTCTTTTGCAGACAGATTTTTTGCATGGGATCTATCTTTTTATAATTTTTATGATTTTTGCAAAATATAATGAATATGAATTTATTATTTAGAATTTCAAAATGGCTAATTCAAATTTCAAATTAACTTAAAATTAAAAGAAGAGAAGAGATTCATATAGTTTATATAATGACTTATAGTTTTTTATTAGTCTTGATTAGTGTCGTTGAAGTTAAATTACAATGTCCGATATTTTTTTAAATATATTTAAGAATTCTTTCTCTTCAAGACGAAAAATTTTTTCATGGTTCTACAGTTGAAATTGAACCAAATGGAATATTCATAGATCTATATGTACAGATATTTGTAAAACTTAATATGTAAGCGCAACATCAGTCTCTGAGAACTGATAGTGAATTTTCCAGTAAATGATGTCAGTTCTTAGGAACTAACAATGAATTGTTTGTTTGACTAACATCGGTTTGCAGGACCAGCAGTATCAAAATTAAAAAATAAATGTTATAATTTTAATGGAAATAATTTAATTTATTAAAATATTCTAAATAAAAATATGGTTTGACTTTATACGTATTACAAAAAATGATGACCCGTACTATTAACTATTACTTAATTATTTATTAATTAACTATTTATTAATTTTCTAATTGTATTGCGCTCGAATATTTCTGTATTTGTATTATATTTAGCATTCAAAATAATATCTTTTATTTGGTCTTATTCTTTTTTTTTTTTTTTTTGCAATTGATGAATATTTCTTCTATTGATCTAGATTAAAATCTCTTCATCTAAATATCATATAAATGCATTAATTGTTTACAAAATGTCGTGATTGACAGTGGATAGAATTTATAAAAAGCTTAAATTAACTTTCTTTATCATTTTAATGTCTTTCTTAATAAGCTGCTATATTATATGTATTTATTTGATGAGAAAGATCAATATGTATTTTTTTTGTATTATATTAAATCTATATAGTATTTTTGGTTTGCGACAAAACTTCTTATACCTTTAAAATATCTTTTTTTTTCTTTTTATTTTTATATTTACTATTTTGCTAGAATTTTTTGTAAAAAGAATTAATTTTATAAATAGATTTCTTTTATCTTTTCATTTTAAAACTATAATTTTATTAGTATTTTCTTTGATAATAATTTTTCCGCATTTCAATTTAATTATTATCATTTCATTTGAGATTCCTTTAAACATGTATATTTTATTAATTTGTTCGCCAAATCAATCATCATTGGTTTCAATTAATGTATAATGTATAGATAATGTATATATATATATAATGTATAGATAATATATATATATAATGTATAGATAATGTATATATATATAATGTATAGATAATGTATAAATCAATTATTGTATAATGTATAGATTTTATGAAACACATCTTTACTTAAATTCATTGCAATTTGATGATGTATTTTTTTTATCCAAAGTTTTTTTCATATAGACATAAAAACTGTAGATTTACAATTGTAGTGCAATTTAAATATTTTTATATTATATTTATGTCTATGTTTCAAATATTAAATATGATTCGTCCACGAAATGACGTTCATCGATGTATAGTGAATCATAATATTTAAAAAATTGTTATTCAATTTATCATGATGATTTTGATTTTTGACAGATCAAATACACCAACTATTGTATTATTTGCGAAATGCAATATTCTTAACAAAAATTTTAAATTAATCTCTGTCACATTTTTCACGAGAATTTGAACAAACAATGAATTTAAAGGTTCAATACAAATGCATGGAGTTTCATCAATTCCATCCAATCCATAAAATCAATTTAAACAGACGTTTTATTTCTTTTTTAATCCAATTTATTTAATATCTAATTATGGAAGCCATTCTTGATTATAAACATAAATTTGTTTGTTGATATATTTAAAAATTTCACTAATGATAAAGAATCCAAAAAAAATCTTCAACTTCGCTATAGTTTAATACTTTCGCAATTATTTTAACACTGTAGATATTCATAAAAGATAAAATATTTGGCTGATTGCTTTGTGGATCAATTTGATGACTAATTTTAATGTTATTTATTGAATTATCAGAATAATTCTTATTTTATCAGAATTATTCTTGTCCTATCAGACTTCGCTATTTTATCATTATCATCTTCAGATGATGGCATTTGTATTACACATTTAGATGATAAAAATAATTACTCGATGAATTGCTATCTCCTCAATATTTTCGGTATTATGAGCAACAATTTTTTTGAAAATAATCCTTATGAAAATTATGTTATAAAACTTTGAATATCACACAGAAACAACTATGATTCTTTTTCTTTAATCTTTCTTGTCTTTACTTAATTGATTGTTTTTTAGATGTAATACTTATAATATTTCTAATCTTATTTTTTAATTATTATTAGTTATTATTAGTTAGTTATTTTTTTAGTTATTATTTATTTAATTATTATAGTTTCTATATTTCTGCATTGTCTACATCATTTGCAAATAAAAAGTAAAACGATGTTGTCATTACGATATATTTATTATCGTTTGTATATACTTTGTAATTCAACACTTGATGAATAATCGCTATCTGAACGAAAAGCTTCGCGTTTAACATGTTACACAAGATGGGAAAATAACTGATGGAATTCATATAATTATATAAAAACTTTATTGGATAAAAATTGAATATTTATCAAATAGAAAGAAATTTTTTTATAATATATCTCATGATTTTTACTAGGTAAATGGAAAATTCTTTGTTTAATAATTTTTTTTTTAATAGAAAAGTTCAAAGTTTAACTAGTGAACAATAAGTGAAAATTTTTTCGAAATTTATTGCGAGTTGATTCTTAATTCTTAACATTTTTAGTTTAGCAGATATCAATTTTATTGTATAAATATAGAAAATACAATGGAAATCAAATTGATATTTGATAGTATTTGATATTTGTGGATTAGGAAAAAGTGAAAATTACATTTGTTCGCACATTGCGGACAATTACGGACAAATTACATTGTCCGTAATATTGATATTGATTTGGTGAATATAAGCTAATGATTATCGAATGCCTCGACTAGACATCACTATGATATTTCGTAGCTGTGTATATATATTATTTGTGCGAAGCGCTTGTCTATTAGAAAGCAGGGTCTCTCACAATGTTGCGTACATAATCGCACGATGTGTTCGCAAATTAATTGTATCCGATCGGATACGTAATGGACTATGATGTGACCATAAGACTATTTGAAAATAATGATAGGTAATCGTGTCCAACACGAAAAAAGCTTTCCTAATTTAATTGGGAGGGTGACAGTTTTTTGATAGAGCATGCCAATAACCAATAATCAGTGTAACTCGCGACACCGAGTAAGGCCGAAGTATAATAGAAATATGCAATTACATCGACTAGACCTTCTAATACTCTTCCAGCATACATCATTCATTGTTCAAGTTCAAGAAAGAACTGCTAGTCATAAAAATAAGAAGGGACCTCCTTTAGGGAAGTTTCCCGAATAAACTATTCATAAATCTCAAGAGCAATAAATATTCGCAAACAACACATTATTAATTTTGAAAACTTTATTAAGATTTGAAATGACTGATTAAATAATATTAAAATCATTACTGTAATTTTTTCTTATAATAATTAATTTGGCTATTTTCTAATAAATAAATGTAAAGAAGTAAAAAAAGTTAAATTATTAAAAATAATATGATGAATATGTATTGAAGACAAAGATATTTTATAATTTTAGAAATTAAAACTAGAAATTCTTTTGTTATTTAATTTTCTAAAGATGTTTTTAATTTTGTATGAGATAAAAATGATAAAAGAGTTGGTTATTTCTTGGCGATGGTCGGTGTCAATATGAAATTGCAAAATATAACATCTTTATTTTCTTTTGTTTTATTTCGTCTTTTAATGTATTTATTTTTTCTGGATTATGTTTTTTATTCATGTATAAGTTTTGTATATGACAACGTTATAATGTTCTAAGATATCAGTTTTGAATAATTAGAAATATACTTATATCTATTGATTTTAACATAAGTTTTTAGACTGGAATTTTTATGAGTCAATTTTGCTATCTTTTATCCAGAATATATTATTTATGGATAAAAATAGATCATTGTAGTTGTTAGTCAAATTTTATTTTATTTTTATTTTATTTTAATAAATTTTATTTATTTTAATATTAAGTAAATATTATTCAATTGCTTATTGATTTTTGAAAAACTTTTTAATTTCTTATTTGTGCTTTAAGATTTTTTTCTAAAATGAAATCTTAAATCAAAATATAATTTCGCAGATTCAATAATTTATTGATTTTTATAATTACATATCTTATTTGTGAAAATTTTTAATTTGCAATATAATATATTTATTCACTAAATTAAAGTTATTATTTGTTGTTTACATGTTGTATTGAAAAATCTTCGATTAAATGTGTTGTATTTTGATATATTTCAATATAATTGTTTGTTGTTATTTTATTTGAAAAATTTTTATTAGATATAAAGTTTTTTTTTAATTTTTTTTCGTATTTTGTCCAATTTGTCTTGTTGAAATTGTATTTTATATCGGACTATAAGGGAATTGGAGATTGCTTCGTGGAAGATAAGTTAATTTATTGTCGACAGAAGTTAATTTATAATATAGTTAATATAGTAGAAATGGATATTATAATTTTCACTCTATTGCTTATGTGAAGGAAGTATAGGAGCATGTATAATATAAAATATAATATAAAATTTAAATAATATAAATTTTATTATCCATTAAATAGAAATCCAGAACTAAATTTTCTTTTTTTGGAAAAACAAAATTACTGTAAAAAAGTACTTAATATTATTTTCACGAAGTTATTTATTTAAGAAAATTCTGTATTATACCGTACGCTATATCAGATCTCTCGTACTTTATTTCAAATTAATAATGCAAAATTTAAGAATTTATGACCTATTAGTGTAAAGGATTTACTATTACTCATTGATTATATTTTACTTCCTATATAATTGATGTTAATTGATTGATTTTATTCTCTTTTACGAAGTTTACATGCATCATTTCGCTTGGTCAAAATATCGCTAATTGATGAATTAATTTTTTCACTAAGATTTATTCATTCAATGGGCAGGTTGATGATAGCCACTTTTTCTTTATAAAACATCTTTTTCTAATAAAAATAAAATGATATGTGAAAACTCTCTATAGATCTAAAGATCTTCTTCCGGATAGAGATTTCGTTTGAGATCATTATAATTTGCTTTTTAATTACTTTTCATAAAAATTAATTTATAATATACATTTCCGGTTATCAACTCCAAAATAATATATAATATCTTTGTGTTGCATCTTATCGATATTAATATTAATAATTTTGAAGATTTTTTTTTCAAAAAAAATATGATCTTCATGTTTATTTTGAGATATATCTTATTAAGACATATTTATTGCTGTACTATCCATCGTTTTGAATTTTCATAATTGTTTTCAATAATTATTTTAGAGATTATTATTAGAATTATATAAAATTGTATATTTCGTTTCTCCAAACAGCTTGAGAATGTTAACATATCAAATTCCATGGAAATGAACATCCTTTGTGATGAATTTTTATGAAATTCCTGCATAGAATTTTTTTTAATTTTCGGATTTGATCCTCGATTAGCTTGTGCGATTATGATTTTATTTGGGAGTTCTTGAAAAATCTTTATATTATAAAGAAGAATATCTTTCCATTTATATGTAAAAATTTCCAATGTAAGAAGTTAAAAGCGTTTTTTATATTTATCATATCTTACAGCTCAAATATATACTACTACTATATATTTTTGATCTGAAAGTTAAATTGAATCCTTTGAAAGAATTTTGTTTTAATTCTTGTTCTATTAGTTTCTTAAATATTCTTCAATATTGATAGGACGATATGTAGACAAATTGTTTAAATCATATGATCAAAATGTTTCTTTTACGTCAGAATTTTCTCAGGCTAAGATTCTCTCAAATAATCTAATAGCATTCTAACCTCAAATTCTAATTTGATTACATTTGTATAGATGCCTTTCTCTAATTTCTTTAAATATCTTATTTTTATTTTTCTCTTTCAATTCCAATTTATTTGCTTTATCTTTCTGATTCTAAGAAATTAAATTATTATTTTAAATCATATCTTTGTTTTTATTTAACTTGGTCTAAATGATCTTTTACCATTCTCTTCGGTCAGCCTAAATATTATTTTTCCGATAATCCATCTTTTAATATCTTTTTCACATTATAAGTTTCACTATTTTTTTAATCTTTAAGGTTTGTTTATATTTTTTCATTTTGTTCTCTATTTTTTATATTTTTATTTAATTCTTGAATTTCTTTCTTCTAATTTCTGTCTTCTTTCTCTCGTTTTTCCTTATTTTTTAGATTTTTTTTTTCATTTTTTAACATATTATTTTTCGCTTACGTACCAACTGAATTTCTATCATTTAAAATTTTTTTGATATCATTTTTCTCTTATTCATTTATGGAATAAAAACAATCAAATACTTAATAATGCTATAAATTCTTAATTAAATTAGTTTTAAATAATCATTTTGATCTTATGTAAAATCATATATTGACTTATTAACAATTTTTTAGAAATTTAGAAATGGAGAAATTTTGCAATAATTTCTCCATTTAATATAATTTCTCCATTTAATAATCTTCAACTGTTCTAACTTGTACGAAGAACGAATTCATTCTTAAAAAATATTTCTAATAATTGTTTCTTTTTAATTTTAATTAGCTTTTTTTATTTTGAAAACTTTTTTTTATAAACTCGTATTAATCAGTTTTAACTAAGAACTACTATAAAAAATATTATATATTTTCTTCATGATTACTTGGCAGACTTCGTAAACAATTTTCAAGTACTTATCCGCATAGTATCTTATGTTACTTAGAATTTTAATTATTTTTAAAATGATTAAACGATAAGTTTTCGATAAAACATTCTTTTCAAACATATTCAATTTTAATTTATTATATCTTCTTTACAAAAATATTTTCGTTATTATAATTAATTAATCAAAAAAGAATTTTTTTATTATTATTTCTCCTATACTTTTGTCTACCAATAAATAAACTTTCGCACACTTATTTAATCAATGAGATACGTTCAATTTCCATATATACACATCCATTCTTATATAAAATAAAAATAATTATATTTTAACATTCTATCATCATAATTTATTTTTGTTAAGATTTATTATATAAAATCCATCATTATTTTTTCATTTATTCTTATTTAAATATTTTATAATATATTTATAACAATAAGCAGTATAAGTTAAAATAGTATAGTTCTTTAACGAATTTTCTCTATACAATAAATACCATATAATAGTTTAATAGTTCACATTTTTTGCAGATTTTTTGTTTAGAGTTTAATGCAAATGATATATTCAAATTGTTGGCATCTATAGTATCTATTTTCTCGCTAATATTCATATCATTATAAACCAAATTTATATCTTTTACTGTTAATATACTTAGATAATAACGATAATAGTATGTTCGTGTATTATTGATTGTGAATATCTAATTAGTATTCTTAAGATCCTTATTTTTAAATCTTCTTATTTATTAATTTTAAATAACAAAATTATTTACTAACTCATAGTTTTCTATTAGATTGATATTTTTAAATCTTTACAATCATATTTTTTGTAAATATTGATAACCATATCGATCGGGATTATTTTTAAATAGTCAATTATCGCTTCAAAAATATATAAATTTTATTCAAATTTAATCTATGTATATTTTTATTATCTCAATATTTAATATTTATTTATCTTCATATAAATTTATCTATAATTTTCTTTTGGATATATTTCAAAGCAATTCTCAATATGCAATCTCGGCTTTTGTATATATGTTTTACAGTGATATTCAAATTTTTGAATTGTCTTTGAATTTTTTTTCTACTATAAAACAGACGAAATACTTCTTGTTCTGATCTCCTTGGTTTCTTCATAGAATATGCAATTTTCCTTTTTTATTATTTAATCTTTATTTGAAGTTGTGAGATCTATCATACGAACTCTGAGGTCCATCATGAAAATTAGTGACTCATTAAAATACATCAATTTTCAAATAAATTTTAAGTATAATATAAATATTTTGTTTTCTTGTTGTAACGTTTATTTATACAATATATAATTTATTAAAATCTAACTTAATGACTTTGAATATTTGTACATAGGCTGTCTAAACTAATGATATTATTCAAAGGATTACAGTTATAGTTATATTGTACAATCGTTTTCATTATAAGCTTGGAATGAATTTAATTGATTGTAATATTGATCTGATTCTATCTAGACTCTAATATATTGTACCATTGCTAAATTCTGTTTTATTCCAATTGATCTGATCTAAAAAACTTGCAAGCCTTGATTTTCCATAATAATAAATTAAGAGGAACCAATAATCGCACTGATGGCGGTTTCAAAGAATGAGCTCTCACGGGATCACATCGCAATATATGGGAATTAAATTCTTGCAATCGTTTCTATGATAGTTCGTTACAAGACATTAAATATGCAAGTATGATTTAAATAATCATCGCTATTATATTTCCGTTTCAATTGCTAACGAAGATTTGAAAAGTGTTTAGGAACTGTACCCGCTCATAGATTATTGAAAATGCTGAAATCGTTAATAATAAAATCTAAACTGTCTGACAGTTTCACATATCTTGTGATTCCAAATATTTTATCCTTATATTTATTTATTGCGCGATATAATACCACTTTATTATTTCTTTTTTAGCAATTTGTTACATTTTAAAATTAAATTATGTTTTTTAGATTCGTTTTTCCTATTTTTATTTTTTTTTTATAAGTGCCAACTTCAACCTCTTTATCATTTTATTCATTTGTAACAATTAGATATCATCATTTATTGCTTATTAAACAGATTAGTTGAAAAGATTTTTCATATAATGATTCCAAAGATTTTTTTTAAGAATTAATCCTTACAAAAATATACTTATATTATTTTATGAATGAAAATATTATTGAATCCATATTTTGATATGTTATTTGTTTATTTTTTTAAATTTATTCATAAAATTTATATAATTTATAACAAATTATATAAAATTTATATAATTTTATAAATAAAATTTTCTGATTCTGTATATTTTTTATTATAGATAAAAAATTTTATAGATAAATTAATGTTTTAAAAAATAAAAAAATTTTAATTTAAAAATAGCAACAATATTTTTTTTTATTAAATAATGTTTCTTTTTGAGGTACATAAAAATTACATTTATCTTTATTTATTATTATTTTATTATTTTATTTATTTTTTTATTTAATATTTGCTCTTCTCTCATTGCCTAGTGTATTATTTATTTATCTTTTAAATTTTTCTTTTTCATACATATCATTTCGAACTATTTCATCGATTTCTCATATATAATAATAGTATATCTATTTATATTTTGAATTTAATCTTTCTTCTTCTTATTCAAATGTTCTTTGCAATCTTTTTTTTATTCTAAATATTTTCTTATTTTGTTTTCTTTCTGTATCTTTCATAGTCTTTATTTCCCTGATTTTTTTTTCTTATAATATATATATATTCTTCCAAAGTTTCTTTCTTTCTATTTTATCAAATGTTGTCCGTGAAAAATATGTATAATTTTTTTTTTTTTTGAATTTTGTTATGATTTTTACCATCTTTGAAACCATCTTTAATGTATAATGTTATAGAATTTAAAGTACTAAAATTTTATTTATTATTAATTTTCTTTTATTTTTTATTTATTTTTTTATTATTGAATGTTGACAGCGATACTATTATTTCATAGTTGATATCTATTTGTTTTTCTTCGATACGCATACTTCAAATATTTTTGTAAACGGCATGTGCAATTACATATAATTAAATATATTCATTCAGTTAAATTCATTTTATTTATTGTTTCTACTATCTAATTAATAATAAATATTATTAATGCAGCCTTTTCTTAACCCCGTCTATATTTTGGAAAGGATCTTAAATCTTTTCATCTCAGTTTTTAATCTATTTTCCAAAATCATTGTGTTTTTTATATCATATCCTACTATTATATCTTAATTCTAAACAACTTTTTTGTCATTTTTTTTTTTTAAATGGGGAAAATCAATTTTCCTTCATTTCATATCTTATTTAAATCTCTTTTATTTTTCCCTCCTACAAAAATCCATAGCTTATTTTGTAGTTCGTCTTTATCTATGACTTTCTTCTATTTGAACTTTTTAATAATTGTCTTTATTTCCTTCTTGTTTATTGTTTTTAATCTCTCATTTTTTAAAATTCCTCTATTTTAAATTTTTGCTAAGTTTTACCTTCTTGTACTTTTTAACAATTCCATAAAATATTTCTTCTATTTTTGTTCTCTATTGTTTTATCAATTTAAATTCTCATAATTCTTGTATGACTTGTAATATATATATATATATATTATATAACCATAACATTTTTTGATTTTAATTCCTTAATCTTCTTTTTTTTTGTTTGCTTTCCTTTTCTTTTTTTTAATCAATCTTTTTTCTTTTTTATTCACGTTTTTCATGATACTTTATTTTTCTTCCATAGTCTTAATGTTTTCTTAAATAATTTTTTGCTATTTTTGCATTTTCTATTTCACCAATTTCTTTTCTTTTTTCCAATTTCGATCTTTTTTTGTTATATTTTTTTATCTTCCATTTCAAAAAATCCTTTTATTTTTTCTGCAAGTTTTTTATCCTAAAATTTTCTTAAAATTTCTTATTTTTCTCTTCTAACTATAAATTTTTTTCTTTAATTTGTTCATTAATTGTTTATTTTTGCTTTTTGAGTAACGGTTTTAATTCTATCTGAATTTATAATAAAGTGATCTGAATTCGATCTTTCTCCAACTCTCATTTCTAAATTTCTTTCTTGCTGTTCATTTGTTATAGCATAATAAATTAATGTGTTTACAAAAATATATTTTTCCTAATCATTGTGTTCTTTTTATTTATATTATTATTTATTAAGAATTCCTCAATTCTTTTTCCTTTTCTATTTTTTTTTATTATTAAAAAGATTAGGATAATAATAAAAGTTTTCAAACTTATTTTTACATTATTTTTCATTAATTGAAAAATTAATTTTAAATTTTTTGCGTTTAATCTAAAGGAAGATAATAAAATAAATAGAATACATAAAAGCATTTTAATTTTGCGAAAAAATATATAAATAAGCTATTATTGGTTTAAAAAAAATTATATGAAGTAAAAAATTTATATTATTAAATAAAAAAATATTATATATTAAGGAAATTAAATAAGAAAATTGGTAATTTAATATCTAAACCTAATTTAATATCTAAATATAATAATAAAAAAGACATATAAAAAATTAATAATTAATAATAATAAATACATTGATGGATTGATAAATATATGAATACATTTTAAATAAAAATTTAAAAAAGTCAATTTTAAACTTTTTAATTGTCGAATTTGAATCTATTCTGATTTATTCATTCAAATGTTTATTCATTGTTGTAAAGAAATTATAGAATGGTACAAGGATGCAAGAAAAATCCTTTGTTAGGACTGCTTATCCCTATCTTTGTCGTTATTGTAAATCATGTATTTAGTCTTCTGATGTCATACATTATATAATAGTAGGAGAGCTATAATATTGAATATTTAAAATTATGAATAAAAATCTATTATACAAATAAAATGTAAATGTTTTCACTTATGAAATTATATTAAAATAATCATCTAAGACTGGAAGCTGAAATATTTTCGAAATTATTAATTATTTTGATATATTATTTTAATAATATTAATATATTTATAATATATCTAGCTTTAAATAACAATTATTATATTAATTATTGATAATTATTAAACATTATATGAAAATATAAAAAATTGTTTTATATGAAAATTACTTAATTTTATGATGAAAATTTAATAAAATATTATAATTTTTTTTTGCATTTTTATTTAAAAAATTTTTATGTAATTTTTTTATAGAATTAAATATTNTTTTTTTTATCTATAATATAGTCTTTGTCTAAAATAAATTCAATGAATATCATGAAGTCAATTATTATTATTATAAAATTATTATAAAATATAAATATATTATAAAATATAAAATCTTATAAAGTATGAAATGAAGAAATTAATTAAAAGTAAATCACAGATTGATAAATAAATATTGAATTTCTTAATTTTTTTTATGTTTCTAAAATGAATAAATATTTTACAATTAAACTAATTCAATAAAAATAATAGAAAAATATCAGTATGAGTGAGTGAAATAGAAGAGAAAAAACAAATTAAACAGTTGTCAAGTTATAAATTAAATTGTTTTCATTTGTTTCGAAAAAATTGAGAATGATATATTGATTCACTACTAGAAAAAAATCTTGCAGAAATAATGTGAATCTGATTGGTTAATATGGGAGGAAATGCCTATTTTCATTTTTTTGTTGTAGCGTGATATTTGTCATATATACTAATTTGATTGTGACAGAAAGGAACAATAGAACGCCGATTTATATCTAAATCTTGATGCATTAATATAAACATAGAATTTAGAATATTCTAACGTATCAATTATATATATATGAATAAGCTAAATATACTATAGATATATTAATATTATATTAAAATAATAATAATTTCGAAAATATTTCAGCTTCCAGATGACTATCCCAACATAACTTCATAAATAAAAGCATTTTTACGATGTTGAATATTCAAATTATATTATTATAATATTCAAATATATTTCCTACTACTATGTCGGAATTGTCAACAAAGCATTCAAAATGAGGATAGACAATCCTAGAAAAAACCTTAATGTCGCTAGTGCCTTCCGAAATTTCTTTTTCAACAATGAATACAATTTTCTTAAAACATTCTATCAATTATTATCGCACGTTGTTTTATCCATAAAACTAATTTTTTAATTTAACTTAATTTCTTTAATTTGATATTTATAATTTTTTATTTATATATATTTTTTATTTATAAAATAATATATATTT
>NW_006264176.1:209680-212978 GCF_000469605.1 Apis dorsata
TATTAAATTAAATATTCTAAAATTATTATGGACCATAAATAAGGATAAAAGGATTCATAGCGAGGCACGAAATTTAATTCGTCGAATAATAAAAAAATGTGATGAAGAAGCAAAAAAAGAAGAGCTTCTTTATACATTCAAAAAATTAAATCTTTACGATTTAAATTATATTAGTATTTCGATGAAAATAATTTCAGGAATTCAAAAAAAAAGATTTAACATTTAGAAAAGTTGTTATCGCCAGGAAAAAAACAGCCAAGAAAAGAAAATAAAAAATTCTATTATTTTGGTGAAATCAAAATAATAATAAAAAATTTAATTTACAATTTTTATATATATATATAAAAAAACGTACCTATTGAATCCAAGTTATTAACAGTCATCAGAAAAAAATTATTTTTCCTTAATACATTATATAGATTGCTCGCAAATATATGTTTAAAATAAAAAAAAAAAATAATACTATTAAAAGAATTTTAATGAAAAAACCAAATATTATAGTTTGACGATTAAAATATTTAAAAGCAATTTAATATTATAGACTTCAAAATAAAAACATTATATACATAGACAAAATATGGATAGACAATACATTGTGTTTTCAAATATTGGCAGAATATCATTCAATTTCAAAATTGGCAGAAAGGGAAAACAATAGAAATATTAAAAAATAACGATTCGTTATATCAATTTTATTTTATATATTTAATTATATATGTTGGAAGAAAAAATGATTTTATAAAAAATATTGATTTAATTTTCAAATCGCGAACTATAATTAGAAATTATTATAGACAAATGAATGAAAATAATTTTGAAAAATGAATAAATGAAGAATTAATTGCTATTATGAAGAATTAATACTAATCCGTTATTATAATAGATAATGTTTCATAATATTCTATTTAATTAAATAGGATTTCTAATAAATATTCTATAAAGAAAAACTATAATCAATTTGGTTAATAACGAATAATATATTTTTATTTAGAAGATATGAGAAAATATCAATTAATATAATTATATAATAATTAATCAATAAAAAAAATAGAAAAAAATCTTATAAAATTGACGAAATATTAAAATCAAAAGGATTGGATGCATTACGATTACCGCCCTATATGTATTAAAATTCTATTAAATTAATTTGGATTTAAGTTAAAAAATATTTAAGAGAAATATTATCATGTGATAATGAAAATACAAAAATTAATATTAAATTAATTATAATAATATATAAAGTAATATAATAACGATATAAAGTAATAACAAATAATCGGAAAAAATATGATCATATAGAAAATTTATAAAAAGAAAAAGAAAATGAAATTATAAAAAACATAACAGATAATTTAACTTTGTAAGACGATTCAGAAAATAATTTCATTAAAAAACAATTCAAAAAATGTTAACGTTTATGAAAATTATTTACTTATTATGTATAGAATTTATATATTATAAATTTATATATTATTATAAATATAAATAAATCTAATTCTAAATAAACTATTTTTTATAAAATTTCAAGAATATTGGCAATTAAAATGGATTTATTTTATTATTATTATTATGTTGTTGATATTGTTTAATCTCAGTTGTCAAACGATTTTTATTTATTCTCTATTTTGAATAAATCGATTTTCGAATAACATTTTGATGAATTACCTTATTTTATCTTTGTTTTATACACATTATTATATATTATAATATATAATAATTAATATTAATAATATATAATACATAATATTAATATTATGTATTATATATTACATATTATTAAGTAATATGTTATATTTAATATTCATAATATATTATATAATATATATCATTAAATATTTATTTTATATTTATAAATTAATTATATTATTAATATTAAATTATATTGATAAATTATTTATCGTTATATTAAATTATATTTATAAATATATATGATAAATATATAATAAATATATATTATAAATATAATCTATTGTTATGTATCGTAATTATCTTGTATTATCTTATAATTATCATGTTACAAGAAATAAAAAAGTTTTTATATTATATCATTACTTAAAAATATTCTTTATGCTTACGCTAATGTATGAACTTCAAATACAAATTATCGTTTTGATAAACTTTATCACTTTTCTTTATCACACAATTGAATTAATATACAATTAGATTATCCATATTGATAAGTGGTACATTAAAAACAAAAATGTGTATAAAAATAGGCGTTTTCTCCTAAACCTCCATTGTTTCTACAGGATTTATTTTCAATGAATAGTATTTAATTTCAATGAATAGTAATTAGGTATCTCATAAGTTTTTTCGCTCCACACTAATTACTTTTATATGAACATGCAGTTTATTTATTAGCCGTTTACAGCATCAGTTTCAATTGTTCCAGAGTTCTTTTAAAGTACGTTTCATTGATGATACAGTCTTCTTTAAAACTTTTTTTTACACCGTTCATTATGGATAACCAAGGAAGCATTTGCGGCATATTATGCTTTATTATTTTAAAAAAGATGATGATACAAATAATATTGCAGACGAGATTTGTACTATTTACGGGAATGGTGCTACAACTACTATTATCATCATCCGTAAATGATTTAAGAGATTTAGAGCTGGCAATTTTGATTTGAAAGATGAAAGCCATAGTGGCCGCCCATTAGCAACGGATACGGATCTTATCAAGGCCATGCTCGTTGAAAATCCATGATATAGTATGTGCGAGATACTGAATGCCACTAATATTCCTAAAACAACAATACATAATCACCTGATCAGGATGGAATATGTCAATCGATGTAAAATTTGGATTCCACAGCTATTGATGGACACCAATCTTATGAACGTCTCTACATGCGATTTTCTTCTCCAACGAAAGAAATCCTTCTTTTAAAAAGGCTTGTCACTGGAGACGAAACTTGGATTTTGTATCAAAATGTGTATCGAAAATGCATTTGATAAATTGAAAGCTATCATAGAAATCAGCCAGAATTGGCGAACCGACGAAGGGTCGTTTTTCATCACGACAATGCAAAACCACATGTTGCATTAACTGTAAGAGAAAAACTGTTACAGTTTGATTGAGACATTCTATCGCATTTTCTATTCCCCAGATCTTGCTCTATTACTTATTCCTGTTATTAAAAAATTCTTTCCATAATAAATAGTTCCAATCTGTAAGCGAAATAAAAACGCATCTTGAAGAATATTTTGTAAATAAACTTATTTTGCAAATAACAATTTTGGAAAAAGAGAATAATGAAGCTTCCTGAGAGATGGAAGAAGATGATAGAGCAGA
>NW_006264176.1:213074-215863 GCF_000469605.1 Apis dorsata
TTTATATATAATGCAAAAATCAATCTTAAACAACAAATATTGTGTATTCATTTTGTAACAAAAAAAAAAGAAAAAACTTATAACACCTAATATTTGCAAACAACAAAACAGCCTAATACTTTGCAAAATTCTTGGCAATTATCTTAATATCGATAAGGCAATCTGTATGCCTCAAAATGTGCCTTCATTTAATTTCACGATTTAAAAAATAAAGAAAAACATGTATAAATTCTCATGAGAAATATATATTAAATTAATTTTTTTATATATTTGTTCACAACCGTGATAGCATTAATAGGTAGATGGAAACTCAATAAGAATATACAATGTTGAATATTTGTAACAGATGATATTTTCTTAAGTGAACTGTATTACAATTATATTATCTATAATATTCATAAAAATTTGATCATTTTTTGACTACTTTTCTAGTAATCACTTCAGGAACAAGATTTTTTTCTTTTTTTCTATAATTTTATGAAGAAAGAAAAAAATGTATTCTTAAGAAATTTTTTTTTTAATTGTGTGCACATTTGAAAACCATTTCTGGCTAACCTTATAGATAAAAATCCCCGATAAAATATATATATTTTTTCATATACGTACACATTTTTTTTATTAGTCGAAGATTTTTTTACACTAATAAGTTATATATAAATTTATAATATTTATAATATAATATTTTATAATATATATAATATACATTATAAAATATATATATTTATATAATTGAATACTTTCTATTTTCTTGTGTTACATATATAAATTTTTATAGTGATATGAAAAATAATCTATAAATAATTATGAAGTGTTTAGAAATTTCGAAGATAATTTTTTTTTCTGATAAAGAATATGCAATGATGCTTCGATTAAAAAACAAAGAATTTAATATCAATAATTTTTTAAGATAAAGAAAATAACTAATAAAATTAAGGAAAATATAACTAATAAAAATAAAATTTTTTAGTGAATATAATCTTAAAACAGAATGCAATCAATATTATTTAAGCAAAATTCAATAGTTAAAACGATCTTATCATATTTAATTCATAGAAAAATATTTTAAATTATTTATTGATTAAAAAATAATGATCATTTTAATTATTTGTAATATAAAAAAATCAATGAAGTTTATAAACAAAATATGAAAAACAAAAAAAGTTTAATAAAATAAAATTAAAACATTTTTTCTGTTGATTATTAATTTTTTCTTTTTTTTTATTTTAAGATTTAAGATTTACTTTGATGGCTAGTTGTCGCAGCATGATGAGACTATGATAGGTTCAACATCAGAATCGTAAGGGAATATCGCACGATTTTCACACAGTAGTGATGACATTAGATTTTTCCGTTTTACTTGTTAGCGGAGATCTGCTCTCTATAAAAAAATATCCTTGAACTATGACGCGTGGTAAAAAGGACATCCTCCAATCGAGGGCACTGGTCGGCAAGTGTAACGATAACATGGCCAACTGGCGCTCTCCTTCCCTCCATAATTGGATGTACAAGTTTTGCCCAAACAGGATGGCTTTATCTGAATGGACATATTTTCTGACTATTTTCGTGGCACCCATTATGCAAAGTCCAATTTCAATTAATCCAATTTTAATAAAAAAGAGGAAGGAAACATTAGAGAAGTGGAGAAGAGCAAGGACTTGGTCTCATGCAACGAAGACAAATTGATAGAGCACATCGGAACCTCCGGTGCTATTAGAGAAGGCAACAGTGGTCATATGGAAGCATAAAAATGCAGCCAATGCCTCGCGGGAACAATCATACAGGAAAGTTGACTGTAATAATAGCGTGCTCACTAGATATCAGTAATTGTGATACTGAAAATGATGGCAAATTCCATCGAACTTCAATTCGAAAAAGAGGAGCAGACCACTCACAGGAATATATTGTTCTAGATAGAGCGAAAAAATAGGTTGTGAAGAAGACCAACAGGGAAATCAAGATGCAGAGTTAAAATATTATTGATCTTCTCGACACGTAAGTTCGTTAAGAAATGATTGTTGCATCGCATCGTATGTATAGGAGATCGCTGTCACTGTTACGAAGTTCGACGAAAACGCATGTTTTTTACCAATTGAACCAAATCTGATTTTTCGAATACAATAATTCAAGAATTTTTTAATTTTTATTATTAATTTATAACATAGTAATAATTTATTACGATAAAAAATTGATATATCTTATTTTTTTTAACAATTTATTATGATATTAATGTAATTATTATATATATATTTATATATTTATATATATATTTTTATAAACTAGTGATATATATGATATATATGATATATTTTTAACTAAAACTAAACTAAAACTAAATTTATATTTCTGTGATATTAGTTTTCGACTTATTCAACCATTATTGTATTAAGATGTTCTAAATGTCATTTTACGTAAAAAACAATTATAGATTATTCATATGTAATGGACCATTTTATAATTATAAATTAAAATGACTGATAATAATCAATCAATAACGAAATTAAATAAGAAATAAAAATTTGTGAATAAAGAAAGATATTGGATAATAGTGGATAACTCTAATTTTGTTTGCTAATAAAAATTTCTGCTAATAATCATAACAATTTAATTTAAATTAAAATTCAAATAATCATGCAATATTTAATTCAATATCAAAAACCTAAAGTATTTATTTTACTTTTTGTATCAATATATGTTGTCAATATAATTGATCGATGAGATTGAAAAAGATTTTGATATTATTTGATTTTTTTAAATCCTAAAATCATCATATATATATATATATATATATA
>NW_006264176.1:216737-217141 GCF_000469605.1 Apis dorsata
TAAATATAAATAAAATTTCAAACAAATTATAAATTAAAATTAACGTATTATATATAATTAAACAATTTAAAAGTAAAATGAAAACTTAATCAATAAATTAAAAATTGAAAGTTAATCAATAAATTAAAAATTGAAAGTTAATCAATAAATTAAAAATTGAAAATAGAAATGAAATAAAATTAAAAGTTAAAAATTAGAGCAAATTAAGAATTAAATTTAGATGATTCCTAAATCATGATCTTTTTTATAATCGTAATGCAACGTAAGATAACAATGATTGTATTTGAATATATTTTATGTGTTCATGTTACAAAAAATAAGTTTTCTATTATAATTCAATGTAATTATTGTTAGATTTTTGTTATTAATTTATATTACAATAATATATTTAAAATTTAATATAT
>NW_006264176.1:217198-219276 GCF_000469605.1 Apis dorsata
TTGCATTTAAATTTAATCTAATTTTACATTATTTTTTTAATTTTTATATTATATTAAAATATTTTAAATGTTAAATTTATTAATATATAATTTAAAAATAATTATAATCATAAATTAAAATCGCGAACCAATCGAAAATTATCACAATATGATGAAATGAAATTTTTAATTTTTGCTAAAAATTTTTGCTATTAAAGCCTATTGAAAGAATTTTTATATTTTTTTAGTATATAGTAATTTTTATTCATATTTTATATAGTTTTATGATTTTCTTAAATCTGCTTTATTTGCTTTGTTTTTAATTTATTTTTAAATTTTTCCCTATATTTTAAATTTTATTTAAGTGAATAAGAAACCATATCACTCAGCCAATCAGGAAAACGCTAAAGTTCAACATTTAGACGAATTAATGCGCATTGCATTAGTTATTGTCAAAAATCATAGAGGGAAACATCGATATAGATATATCGAAATTTGTAGAATTTGATATTTATTGAATTTAATGGTTTAATTTGTAGATTATTAGTGTTTTTTTTTAAATTAATATATATTAAATCATTTATATTAAATCATTTTTTATAAGTATTATTATTATTATATCGAAATTAAATTGATTTTCTGTCGTTAATAATCCATATTAAAAACATCCGAAGTTGGATTTGAATTTAGTTATATTATTGTAACATTATTTATTAGTTATATTATGTTATATTATTATAACATTATTTAATGTAAAATTCTTACAGTTCTAATTTCTATTTATATTTGTGCAGATTATCGTTTAATTAAATAATGGAGATTAGATAATTAATGGAATGATTTCAAAAGTGTAATAGATTATGCATCACGATTTTCGCAAATATAGTAAGATTTATGGTATGATATATTTTAATAAAAAATATTAATTATTATCAATTTCTCTTGCTTTTTAATCATATATAAAGTAATTAAAAAATAAAAATAATTAAGACAAGATTGTTATCAATCAATTTTATACATATTCTTATATATTAAATATGTGTATTTAGCATTCAATTCAAAAATGAAAATGTTTCTTATAATAATTCTGTTGTTTAAAAAATTCTGTTTGTTTAGAAAATAGAATATATTGTTTTTATATTTATTTTGATATTATATTTAAGATAGAAAATATTTTACTTTCGGTAATCGATGATTTATTTATGACTATACGTCGTTCGACGTATTCGTATATTTCGATTTGTTGCCGAACGTCAAGCATATCTTCTTCCTCTTCGTCCAATTCGATAATCGAAAACACAGCATGAAATGTCTTTCTTCCGTTAAAAATCGTGTCTTTAGATGTTTCGCTTCAGGTGACTAATCTATCTTGAAATTTCATTTTATTATATTCCGATTATTTTACTTTTCCTATATATTGTTATTCAATTTATTCAATAATTTTTAATATTATCTATTACATATTATTATAATTGATAATTCTTTCAAGAAGAATAATTTATTCAATTTTTTGTATTAAGCTATTATATTGTTAAAATTCATGAAATATATATATTATCAATTTCTAAAATAAAATTTAAGCTTGGTTATTGGTTTATTTTAATACAATTACATTAAAATATTTTTAAAAAAATGTCATGTATTTTATGTATTTATGTATTTATTTTAAAAATTTTATTACTTTTTCTGTAGGTTACTAGTTTATTATAAGAAAAGAAACTATAAGAAAAAAAGAAATTTCAATATGAACAATCGTTCAACACGATGATTAATCAGATAAACGGTAACATTTGATTTTTTATATGGAAAATATATACATTTTTATTTTCTTTATTATTTTTTATTATAACAATATATATCTATTTGGTAAGTAAGTAACTTTCCGTAAGTAAGTAATAGATGAATTATTAAGAATATTACGATAAAAGTAGAAAAGATACATTCAAACATTACATTCTTTTTTCGAATATTTTTAATTTCAAATATTTATTAGAATTAATGCATTATCGATTACGCGAAGAAGTAAGTATTTTTATTAAATATTTTCCGTCAACTTAGAATTTCATCTTTCTTACTTCAATTTTTTTTGAAATAATTAT
>NW_006264177.1:0-211 GCF_000469605.1 Apis dorsata
CGATCGGGTAGGCGCGTTTTCGCGTGGCAACCTGTTTCAGGAAATATAATTTGAAAAATCGAGTGCAAAGCTGAGACGAATGGACCATGAGTACCATTCGTTTCTGGTTTTTCCCATCGATTTTTCGAATTCCGCGGTCGCGGTCGCGAAATCTCGAAACGAACGTTGCGCTCGAGATTCTGCGCGTGTACGGACAATTATCATTGCGATC
>NW_006264178.1:0-739 GCF_000469605.1 Apis dorsata
TATATATATTTATATATATAGATTTGTAATTAAAAATTTAGTATTGATAGAAAGACAAAAATGTTTTATATAAACTATAAATATTTATTGATACTTTGTTCTTTATTTCTTTACTCTATATATATACAAATAGATTTGTAATTAAGAATATAGTATTGATAGGGATTCAAAAATGTTTTACACAAATTACAAATACTTATTGATATTTTGTTCTTTATTTCTTTATTCTATATATATATAGATTTGTAATTAAGAATATAGTATTGATACGGAGACAAAAATGTTCTACACAAATTACAAATACTTATTGATACTTTGTTCTTTATTTCTTTACTCTATATATATACAAATAGATTTTTAATTAAGAATATAGTATTGATAGAAAAACAAAAATGTTTTACATAAATTACAAATACTTATTGATACTTTGTTCTTTATTACTTTATTATATATATATATACAAATAGATTTATAATTAAAAATATATTAAGATATTTGTAATTAAGAATACATTTATAATTATATTTATAATTAAAATTATTGATAGGGAGGTAAAAGTATTTTGTATTTTAATTTTCATTCGTATTAAAATTCGAATAATTTAAATTGTCATTTCATAAATCACAAATACTTATTTGATACTTTCTTCTTTATTTGTGCATAACTAAATATATATATATATATATATATATAGTTAATTAGAAATAGATTTGTAGTTAAGAATATTGGAGTATCAATA
>NW_006264179.1:0-6455 GCF_000469605.1 Apis dorsata
ACGTATAATCAAATATATTCATTCAGCTAAACCCGTATATTTTTATTTATTGTTTTCCACTGCACAGTCAACATTTAAATATTTCGAATTTATTAATTAAAATGTTATTTATTAAAAAACGCATTCATAATTAAAAAACGTTAATTTGAAAAAAAAATATATTTATGACTAAATAAAAAAAAAACTTTCGATCATTTATATAATTTTCAACATTTTTCGTATTTTTTAATAAAATTTGATATTTTAAATTTAATTTTTATATGTGCTAAATACTAATAATATTTATTATTTATCTAATTTTGCATGAAAATATAAGATTGAAAATTATATTGAAAATTTTAATACGTTTAAAATAATTAATTTCATTTTGAATGTTTGTAATAATATTTAACCATCATTACATTCTAAATTCATTTCTTTGCATATTTCTTGCTTAGCTACAATTTGTAACTTTTAATTGTTTAACATTCATTTATAAAAAATTATTAATAATTGTCTTCTTTAATTTTTCAAAAAATCATTTTAATTCTTAAAAAAAAATTGAAAAAATAGTAAAAATTAAGAAAGTATTAAATTAAGAAATTATGAAAGTAAAAACTTCATTCTTTAATATGAGCTCAGAACTTTTATACGATTTTTTTTTAAATTATAAATTTTTTAAATTTCTATTTCTTTAATTTTAGTAAGTTTAGTAAGAAAAGTAAATATAAAATAAAAGTGTAAAAGTGTATTATTGCACATTACTTACAATTTTTCATGAAATGTAATAAATCATATTCAATCATACTATGTTTAATAATAATAGTAATATATACATTAATAATATATATATTATAAAATATTATAAAATAACATACATACAAAACATATATAATAATAAAACATATATATTTGTTTTATAATAATAAAACATATATTTATCTTATTGGTAACGTTATAAATTATAAATTATATTTTTAAGGCTGATCCAGAAAATTATCGTGATAATTTAATTGTAATAATATCTACAGTTTAAAACAATTATTTATTTTGACGGATGAGTGATAAATGAAAATAGAGAAAAATAATCCTTATAAATCAGATAAAGAATTATTTAGTTTAGTTTAGCAGTTTATCTTCTTTTTCTGACATATATAAAATTTATTTTGAAATTTTTTTAAGAATTTATAAGAATAGTAATAAACATTAAAATTGACATTAAAACAGACACTATTCCATATAAAAAAAATGCTTTCTTCTAATATTTTAAATTTATTTAATTTTTTTATAATTGTATTATTACATATTATTATAATTTTAGAAATATTCATTTCTCTATTCAAAATTCAAAAAATTATAAAAATCATAACGCATATAATTTAATATATAAAGCCATTTTTTTATTTTTTATAACTGATAATCTTGATACATAATTTTTGTGATTTATGTTTATTATTATATTCAGAAATATAGCATATAAAATAAAGGATATATCAATTTATATTTCATTTCAATTTATATTATAATATATTTCACTTATATCGTAATTGTCCTTTCGATTCAAATATATATAGTTCAATCTTATTAATAATATTATTATTAATAAGATAATATATTATTATTAATAAGATAATAATAATATTATTATTAATAATAGTAATACGTATATTGCTTTATAAATATAAACTATATAGATATAGTAATATTAGCGAAGCTATTAGGTTTTTGATGTCTACATTAAGATTTTTGTTTTAAATATCTTAATTATTTCTAAAAGCACAGTACATAGTAGAATTCTAATAAAAAAATCTATGTTAAACAATTATTTTTAAAGATTTTTATAAAATTATTTTATATAATCATAAATTTATGAAAATAATTATATGGTATATAAATTTATATAAATTTTATATTACATAAATTTTTTGGAATAGATATTTATAAATATTTCAAACATAAAAATTTTAAAAATATTCAATTTTACATTTATAAATTTGTATAATGAAATTTTTCCCTAAATTATATAAATTATAACATAGTATCTCTATAAATTAAAATAGAAATAGAAAATAAATTTTGTGTAAAATGATTCAATGTGATCATTTCTGAGATTTTTTCAACAAAAATAACATATATTTTTTATTATTATTATTATTGAAAAAAGATTGATTTTCGCATATAATTATTTTCCTATAATGTCGTTAGATGTATCGTATGCTTCTTCGACTAAAATGTATTAGTGTATCGAATATTTCTTCGACTGAGCATACATATTAGTTCATGTATGTGTAAAAGCTAATTCTTGTAATCAATGATATATATTCTTGACGATAAACAAATTATATTATAAATATGATATGTCTATATGAGAATTGGATCTTTCAAAATATCATAATAAGTGATTGTGATCCGACGGTTAGAGCACGATATGCAGTTACAAAGAAAAGTATCTATTAGTTGTATCCTCAATTGGAATATGACATATTAACAAACTATTAATTAGACTTTTCTTATTTCTTAGTGAGGGCCCCTACTCTCAGAAATCTTTTCAAATTCAATTGGAATGATGGATCAATAATGATCATCATGGTCAGCGTCTGATTTATGATACTTCCAAATTAGAAAATTCCTTGAACCGAATTGAATGATAATATTAGTTGTCATTGAGTCAGCCAAGAGTATGTCACTCTTGAAATTATTGCGCTCCAGTCCATGAAATATGTCAAAAATAAACAAATAAAAGTGTCGACTAATTTCTTTTTAAAAAAAGTAATATTCTTTTCAGACAATATTATCTCTTCTTTGGGCTTAATAAACAAGCGACCAAAAAAGAAAGATTTCCATGCGAGAAATTTCTCTGAATAAGCTATATTATAAATAAGTGTTCGTCAATAAATTTATTATAAAAAAAATAATTTGATATATATATATATATGTATATATTTATGTTCATTTATCTTTTATGTTTTTCTTAATTCTATTCATATTAATAATTATATTACTTATTCTAATAAAAATTATTTATTATGATAAAAATTTATATTTATTTATTGTAATATTAATATTTATTTTTTTTATTAATTATCAACTTTTCTTTTTTTCTTTTCTTTTAATTGCTATACAAACAATTGTAAATTAATGAATAACTGTATCTATTTATATATTGTTATATACTTCCGCATTTCATTTGTGATTAATGCAATTAAAGATAATCATTATATTATTTGAATTATACCTATTTTAATATTATATTTATAAATATATTTAACATATATTTAACATAATTTTTTTTTAAGATTAATCAAAAATTATTTTGCATATCATTTTATTTATTTATTTATTTATCGATAAAAAGACAAATTAAAATGTAGAATGTGATTTCTTTTTAAATAATTTTTTTAAGAACACATTAATCTAATTTTTTTAAATTAAATAATTATAATAAGTTATATGTATTATCAATGATTAATTATAAAATTATAATAAATTATATTATATATATAATAAATTATATTAAAAATTATAATGCTTCTTTCTTTTTGATAAAGTATTTTTTTAATCTATAAAAATTTATATTTTCCGTATATTTCGGTATTTCAATATTCGGATGATGTTTTAGATATAAATTATGATTTGTAGAATATTTACTGATTTTGTTTATAGTTTTCGAGATTTTCTGAATAATCATTTTTCTAGTGCAATAAAACAATGCCAGTTTTATATTCGTAATGTTTTATTTTCGTATCTTCGTAGTATTTTAACGTCCAATTTATTTATATGTTATATAAAAATTGTATATATACAATTATATATAAATTATAAGTTATAATTTATAATTTATGTGAGATTTATTTAAATGCTTTATCTTGATAACATTTTTTTTTTATTTTATAAAGGATTTTTCTTCATAAAAATTTTATATAAAAATTTTATTTTATAAGAAAAACTGTGACTATTTATCAATATATTTTTTTTTTATATTTTATATCTAATTCACTTTTTTTTCATGGAAACTATAGATAAAACTGAATATTACTATAGATGAATATTATTATAGATAAAACTGAATTATTTTAGATTTATCAAAATCAGATTTATAAAAATTTTTAAATAACGAAAATTATATACACTTCAAAATAAATGACAAGATTAATCGTTGATCTAGATAAGATATAGATACAAAATATATATGATATATATATCATATATAGAGCATACATGAAGAGAAATATAGATTCAATATTCCATGATATGAAAATTGAATTCAAAACTATGCTGAGTTACTTAGTGCAATTTTTATTTTGTTGTAATTATGATAATCGCTTATTAATATTTTTTAATATAATTAAATATTAAATTTTAATAAATTAATATAATGGAAGAAATATTAAAATTAGTGCGAGAAAAATTTAAATTGGAAAATATATAATAAATTTTAGTACATATTATATTTATATTTTTATTATTATCATTTACTAAAAATATTATATATTTATTAAATTATCTAATTAATTAGATTTTAGGATATCTAATTTAAGATATGGATTGATTTTATATATTTTATATAAATAATCTAATATAAATAAACCTAATTAAATCTTATCTATTCTAAGTAATAACATAATATTCTAAATATTATGTTATTAATTATTAAATATTAATATATTTTATGCTTGTAAAACCAACTGATAATAACGTTTATTGATAAAATAGAAATCCTGACATATATTATAACATCATTATTACATATTTTATAATTTATATTACAAAGATAAATTATTACAAAGATATCAAAATCGATGATGTGTTTTTTTTTTCTATATATATATTTAATTACTGTAAAAATCTCTTCAAATATTCGAGAACAAATAGAAACTCTATCTCAGTTAAATTGATGATCTCGAATAATTATTAGTAATTATATAATTATAAACAATATTATTAAAGTACTTTCTGAAAATAAGACATGGAATTTAAATAAGTTTAAAAAGTTTATTTTAAATTTTGATGAATTTTTTTGTGAATGGAGGTATCGAAGATTTCAGGATCACTTTTTTAAATGAAATCATTTTTTATTTCATAAATAGATAAGATATTAAATATATAAATAGATAGAATTTTAAAAAAAATATATAAAATATATAATCTTATGTTCTAAACTTAACAATTTATGAAATAATTTTTAATATATATTAGAAGCTGATATAAATGTTTATATTAATTCTCAATTTTAAGAAAAAATCAATGTAATATTTAAAGCAAATATTTAAAGATGATATTATGTTTAATATAGAAGACATAAAGAAAAAGATAGAATCAATTTCAAAATTTAAAAAGACCATGTGAAAATAGTTGTGATAAATATTTTATAGTAACATTTTATAATAGAAATTTTTAAAAATTCTATATATGCCTCGAAGTAAAATACCAAATTTATTGAAAATTTCGGAGTTATAATATGTATAGGAAATAAAAAAATATTTAGACTTAAGAACTATTATGATTGAGTATTCAAGAAAAAATCATATATTAATAAAGAAAAACAATGAAGCAAGGAAAAAGATATTCTATTTGAAACATTCAATCAATAATGCAATCAATAATGAAACATGAAACCGATAATATAAATTACAACAAAAAATATATATTTGATATATATATTTGGTGAATAATTTAATGAACAAATATTATAAATAATAAAAATATTGAAAGATAAGTGTTAAAGTCTAAACTGAACAATTTTGAATATTGCACAAATATTGCTTGAACTGATGCTATTACCCAAAGAATCAGTTACTGTTATAGGACTGTAATTCTAAAAATATTTATGAGCTTTAAGTGAACGAATGGTGGTTTTATTTTAACTTTGCGACTGATTTGCGACGACTAAGAGATGTGAGCTAAATGGGGAAGAACTAATAGTCGCATTGGAAGGCGATTTCGAAGGAACTGTAGACTCTTGTGGTGTTGCGTCATGTAAGGATTAATCTCTGCTCATTTTCATGTCGCAAGACATTAGACACGCAAATATCATTCGTAAAGTGTACTAGAAGTTGTCATTTTTGCTATATCTCTGTTTAAATTGAAGATCTAAAAAGTGTTAATGAAAATGTTATCTGAACTGTACTCGCTTACAAATTATTAATTATTAAATATTTATTAGAATTATTAAATATTTATTATTGAAAATAAAATCCAGGCTATCGGACTTCATAAGTCTTTGTCCTTAACAATAATATAATATAAATATAGATTATGTGAATATATAAATATATGAATATATATATAAATATAGATTAAAAAACTAATATCTAATATAGTATATATTAGAAAATAAAATCATATATAAACTCGAACATATATAAACATATATATAATTATAAAATATATATATTATAAACGATTCGAGTTAGTATATAATACTATGTGCAAAATTGTTCTTATAGAAAAATAATAATATAAAAAATATAATAATT
>NW_006264179.1:6820-8673 GCF_000469605.1 Apis dorsata
GAGTTAGTATATAATACTATGTGCGAAATTGTTTTTATAGAAAAATAATAATATAAAAAATATAATAATTATATATTAAATATAATTAATAAGACATAAATTTGCTATATTTAAATTATTTGAACAGCAATAAATAAATATTTAATATCAAAAATGATTTAATTTAGTAAGTACTAAATACATGAGGATTAAAAAGAGATTTAAATTCTAACAAGATAATGTAATAAAAGTATGTAAAAAAAATTGCAAAAAATATGCAAAAAATAAATTATATAAAAATTATATATATATTCATTATACATATATCGTATAATAAATAAAGTATTACAGTTCTTTTTTCAATTTACATATTTAAATTCAATCAAAAATCTACAGGAAAGTTGATTATAGGAATCAAAATACTAATAAAAAAAAAAGATGATTTACACCTTATTTCTTATATAATTCATCATGTATTACATATTTTCGATATAATTAATACAAATATACAAATTACTTACTAACAAAAAAATAGCAAAAAATTAATAATAATTATTTGGAATAAATAATTCATCACATATAAATAATTCGCCAAGAACATCATATCAGTTTTAAAATATTATTTTATTATATTTTCATCTAATGCAAAATCAATTGTTTATAATTTAATGAATGATTTTATATTAATCATATCGAAAATATATAATATTCCTATAAGATAAATCATATAAAGAATAAAGTTTTAAATGATACAAAGCACGAAATTAATATGAATTCTTATATTTGCAATTATTTATTATATTATGAACTTTTTTTGCTGTACTTCTTGTTAATTTATTAATTAAATTTTGATTAATTTCTATTGCTTTAATAATATCAAAATAATAATTTATTACTTTTCAATGTTTTGCTATAATTTTATCTAAATGAAAGAAAATAAAATTTATATTTGTGCTAAGTATAAATTAATATTATTTTTTGATTTTTTAAAAATTTCTGGATAATTTTCATGCAATTTAGAATCAATATTCCGTAGAAAAATAAATAAATCTCATATATTCATTTTTTAAATCGATTCTATTATATTATAAGCAAAATATTCATAAATTTTCTTCTTGTGAATGTGTCTTCAATAAATTGCAAGTTATATATATACATCATCATAACACATAATAAATTATGATATATAATATCAAACCTTTTTTGTATTAAATAAAAATTAAATAAAAAAAAGAATTTTTTTTCCATTTTTCTGATTTTAAAAAAATCGTTTTGATTAAAAAAAAAATACATATTAATTTTAGTTTCTTTTTAAATTTGTTGTTTTATAGATATTAAAATTTATACTCATATAAATATATTTATTTTCATTTTATCAGTAATTAAATATTTTATAAAATTTATAAAGAAAAGAAAGAAAGATATATTTACAATTTTTATTCAATTTCTATGTAACAAATAAAAACTAATTATATGATTGCATAGTAGAACTAATATTGCAATTCAAGATTTAAAATATAATATTGTATATATATATATTGTATTTATAATATTCTAATATTTGTATTTTATGTGTTTTAAATTTGTGTATAAATATGTTTTTTTTTTTGCATAAATATGCATGATCTCATTTATGTAAATTTTTGATATTTAAAGCTGTTGTTTTTCAAAAATGCATATATAAATGTGGAATAATATAAAAAAAAATCATAAAATAAAAAAATATGATTTAAAAAAATAACATTTAATGACTGTATAATAAGTTGTGATAAAAAAAAATGATAAGGATAAAAATCATGTCATTATATATTGTTTTAAATGTATCTATTCTCATATATATCTTTTTATTTGAAATTTTGTTTGTTTTTTTTTTT
>NW_006264179.1:8793-9298 GCF_000469605.1 Apis dorsata
ATAAATGAAAAAAGAAGATTATCATTCTGGAAAAGAAAGATTAAAATTAATAGGTATTATTTATTATTTAATTTATGCAAAAAAATATAGAAATCGCTTAATACTAAATACTGAAATTTGATTTTAAACTATATAAATAATACTACGATGAATCACAATAGAGTGAAATAAATCAAATTATTTCATAATAATGAATGTTTAATATTTATTTTGTTACATTATTATAACCATATTTAAGTAATCACTTAACATAATAATAAATCACTTAAGTTAACATAAAATAAAAATTCAGAACCTTATTTCTACATAATAATGTTTCTGTAAATGACAAATTATATAGTATTTATATTGTTTATATTACAATAATTTTATTTATAATGTCATTTTGTAATTTAAATATATTTGCGATTATAAGATTGAATAGAATGTATATATTTTTGAAAATACAATTCGTAATTTTTATCGTCGGTAATTCCGGAAATGAGATTTTCTTCTGCTATTTCTT
>NW_006264179.1:9312-10946 GCF_000469605.1 Apis dorsata
TTCGCATTCTTGTAAATCATGAATTGTGAAATCATGAATTTGGTTATTGATATTTTGCATAAAACAGAAGAATCTTTAATAATTATTTTTTTAAAGTAATTTTAAAATTGATGTAGAAAGTCGATCAAATACCGGTTGAAACTTATCTTTTATGTTTGAAGTAATTTGAAATTTTCTTAATCATTATTGTTATTATTAATTATTATTATTATTAATTATTGAATAAAGCAAACTAAAGTCAATTTCAATTGATGATGTAAATAAAGATGGAGATAAAAGTTTAAGAATAATTTAAATGACATATACTTACATAATTACATAAATAAGTCTCAATAAAAATAAATTCTATAATTTTAAAGATCTTTGAAAAAATCGCATAAAAATAAATATATGTAAAAGGGCAAATACAAATGCTACTAATACAATCAAATAAGTTGTTAAATTACCAAAAAACTGAAAAAGAAATTATAATTAAATTTTTAATTGAATAATTAATTTAGTTATATATTTAACTTACTATTAATAATTTATTATTAAGAATAAAATAACCACCAGCAATAAATTTTAAACATTTTATCCGCAATAACAATATATATATATATATATAACAGTCTTTATGTATTTATTTATAATTTTTTCATTAAATATTTACATAAATACTTTTTTTACAGAATATTAAAATTTGCATATTTATTTCTTAAAAAATTTAAGCATTATTACTTATTGGATTGAAATCTATAAGGAATATTCAAACACTTGAATCAAGTGATTATTTTAGATATTTTAGATTGCAAAGAAATTCACAATTTAGAATTTATAATATTTCAGATGTATAATATTATCTGAAAACTATTCGTCTTAAAAATCTTTGTATTAATTTGATATTAATCTTATACATAATAGTTTTTTATTGTGATATATTTCATAAATTTAGAAAATTTTTTATATAATATACAGTATAATATATATACATATAATATATTATATAATATATATATATAATATAATAATATAGCATTATTCTTCTATCTAATCTATCTATAGCAATAGATCTAATCTATCTAATCTATAGCAAGTTCTGAATTTTTATTTATTATGTTAAGTGATTACTTAAATATAGTTATAATATAGCATTTGATGCAGATTTTAAAATAAAAAAATTTCCGTAAAAAAGTTGATTCGTAATTAAATATTTTATAAATAAAATGATAAATTTAAATAAGCATAAAAATTTAACATTTTTTTTCAAAAGAATAATACATTTGCAACCAATATTCCTTTTATGAAACTTTATTAAGTATATCATGCAATAAAGAAATAATTTAATTTTAAAAATTGAAGTAAATTTTATAGTTACATTTTTAACATATCTCCATCCATATAAAATAATATCTCTTTGTCAAATAAATTTTTAATATTTTAATATTTTAATATTTTAATATTTTAATATTAATATTTTTAATATTTTCTATAAGCAGGATTCAATAATATAATTATTTTACGAATAACTTAGAAGTCAAAAATTATCCATTGATTATATGTGAAGAAAAATAATGATTTTTGTAATGTATTTCAAGATTACGAAAATCAATAAGGAAAAAAAAAATATAAAGACATAATCTTTGGCAAAAATA
>NW_006264179.1:11045-14661 GCF_000469605.1 Apis dorsata
TTGGTACAACAAATTTTCATTACTACATAAATGTGAACATTACCTCGTCTGTAATGGAATTATCCAAATACAAATAGCAAATTTGTAATTCTCAAAGCAAATATGCTATTACTTCAATCTATAAAATTCTAATATTATATGCATATTTTTTTTCTGATAAGAAGATATTTTTTCTGATAAAATTTTCTGATAAGAAGATAATTTTACTTCATGATAGAAATTAGTATAATGATTATTCACAAGAATAATTCTTATAGAATAAAAAAATATTAAAAATAATTATAAATATTAAAAATAAAAAATTTTTTATCTAATATTTTTGATAAGTTTATTGATATTAAATAAAAATATATATTAAATAAATACATATTATAAAGTGTGTTCAATATTATTGAAAATTGCACTATTAAATCTAATAGAATTTGGTAAGTATATGCTTGGTTAAGTTCATGTGAAAGTTTAAAAATCTTAAAACGAATATGCTTATAATAGAAAAAGAAAAGGAATAAATTAATAGGAAATTAATATTATCATTTATATAATTTATTAATAAAATTTAATCTAATAATTTATTAATAGAGGTAAACGAGATAACTTCAGATATTTGAAATATATAAATGATAAACAATCTATAAATTTTAAAAGACATAATGAAATTTCAAATAATGATATCATCCATACATGGCTGATTCAATGATAACTAACATTTTACATTCCAAAAATTTATAATAAATATGTGCTCATTAATTCCTGATTATTATTGTATTGTAATTGAGAAATTTGAGAAATTTTCCTCTAATTTGTATCAGGTAAATCAAAAGGTTGATTATAATTTTATTGGCTATTATGACCCATTGGAAAATCGTAATTCTAATCGAACTGGAAGGGATTTTTTAGTACAAAAGTCAATAAAAAATAAAAAAAGAGAGATCTAATTAATATTTCATTATGAATATATCGTATTCTAATCGTTAGATATGAATAAATAATTTTTTCTGTAACTACGTATCATGTTGCTGTCAAATCATATCGTTATATTATTCACTTATTGTTAAGAAAATACATCATATGTTACAAATATTCATTCTTCAATACATATGTATCAAACTTCTATCTTCTAACAACGTAGATGCGAATAAATAATAATAGTTGCTCAAAACTATTATTTTAAAAGAGATTATGAAAAAGATATATGAAATTATTGTATAGAAGAATAATTAAAAGATTTTGTTTCTTGAATTATTATATTAGTCACGATAAATAAAGAATTGATATCGCTAAATACATCATGATTCAAAATACAAATACTGATGTACCAAAATCGGATGTTTTGTATCAAATTTAAATTTCAAATTTCAAATATTTTACATTTTTTAACATTTGAGATTTTTAATAATCATTATAATAATTGATTTCATCAAATATTTTTATCATTAATTTATATGAAATTATATATAAAAAAAATTTAAATATCTGAATTTTAAAATATATTGAATTGCTAATACTAAAATCAATGAAACATTTAGTGATAATGTCATTTCCAAAAAGAAAAAAATTGATAATATTATTTAATTCGCTTGACATATATTAATTAAATAATTTTAGTCACAGATAGTCAAAATATTAAAAATGTCTAAAGTTATTTAGCATCTGAAGCTATTCATCTTTCCCTTATATTAAATAATATTACAAAATTATAATATAATAATATAAAATATAAATCGCAAAATGTTGTAAAATTATTAAAACATATCTACCTTTTAACTTGAAGAAAATGTCGAAAAATATTTTCTGCTGTAATAAATATTCTTTGCTAATAATCTATTAGAATTATAAATTTATGTGCAATATGCATTTTATATCTTACATTAATATCATTTGTATTTGATTGATTTGTATTTGTAATTGATACATTTCTTTCATCAACTTATTCATATTAAACAATTTCTCCTGTAAAACATCTGACAAAAATTCAAATAACATGGTTTTTTAAAAGAAATATAATTATAATTATAAAATTATTTATAATTTTCATAAGAATAAAGCAAAAATTAAAAAAAACTAAAAATGTCTTATATATTTCCATAATGTGATTCGCAAAAAAAATGAGAAAAAAAAATGAACAAAAATTTTTTTCTTGTTCTGAAGAATCTGAAGAAAAATTGTTCTCTTAAAATTGCATTTTACAATGTGGAAAAATATAAACTTAATATATAATTTTTAATATCCTTATATCCACTTAATTTTCTTTTATTTTTGATTACTGATTCAATCAAATCAAGCCATAAATTCATTATAACAATAAATTCATTTTCGAATCCGATTAAATATTTTTTAAATTTATATTATAATTTATATTATAATTTCATGTACTATCAATCCCTTCTCGATTCTTCACTTTCAATTTAATCATATTATTGAGTGCGCATATTTGAGATTGGTCATAGTTTTAAGTAAACTTTTTTTCATAAGAATTGTGGCAAAAATCTTTAAAAATCATTTTAACTAGCAATTCTATATTATGACAATTCGTTAAATTTAATGCAATAAAATTTTATTGCTTACTATTTTGTTTTAGAAATCTTTTTATTTATAATAAATAAAATTAAATGTAATAATTAAACAATTTTCGATATTTTTCTTTTAATTTTTAATTTTTATCACTATATAATGAATATAAATTTTGCAAGTAATTATTGACCTTTACTAATTAACAGAATTTCATCTATAAATAAAAAAATTCATCACTTTTTATCTATTATATATTATAAGTATTTTTATCTATATATATTATAAGTATTAAAAAAATTTATTTATATATTTTATTATATATCTTATGTAATTCCAACTTTTTTATAATTATTTTTTTAAAATATTTTAAAATATTTATTTTATTGTTATTTAAAAATTGTATTGCTATTTAAATAATGGTTTATAAAAAATAATAATGGTTAAATAAAAAAAAAAGAATACATTTACACTATTAATCTAATTTCGAATATTTAGAGTTATCAATTCACGAATATTATCAAGCCAGGTTTATGACTTCATCAACAAAATAGCTATTTTTGAAAAAAAAACTAATTTTTCGAATTTTTAACTAGCGAGATTCTGACTAAGTAATTTTACTTAGTCTATCACATATGTAATTCTAGATTCACAAATCATTTTCAAGGCTCAATAACAAAGTCATACCATAAACTTTGAATTTGATAAAATATCTTATAGATAATCCATTAAATTGAGTCCGAGGATATAATTGTCAAAGCTTTCAGCTTCAAGAAAGTTCGCAAATTTATGCAAATTGGATTAGTTTCCTTTATACAAGATGCAGAAGAATACAAAGTTAAAGAGGAAAAAATGTTAAACATGTCAATGTATTTCTCTTTAAGCATAATTAAGATTTCGATTTTTTTTATAGCATCAGATTCGTATTTTATATTTGCAATTATTGTGTCGATTTTAAAACACATAAGACATAATTTGCAAAACACAATATACATTCATTCAATTATAAGCACAATTCATACCAGTTCTTAAAAAATAATATCATTAAAAAGCAATTATATTACATAACATAAAACTCAATGTATTTATATTATATAAGTTTAAATAT
>NW_006264179.1:14825-21121 GCF_000469605.1 Apis dorsata
TCAAACGTAACCTAAATGAGCCTTAACCAATTGATAGCTCAATCTTCTCTTTGCTTATTTAAAAAATCATAAAAGAATAATCCTTTCTTCTATCCCTAAGAAACTTTATTTTTGGAAATATAGAATGGTTACTAGTGGAAAAAGTTACCCAATTTAATATATATTCTAGATTCTTAATCCTTCTCCATCTTTCATCACATAAATATTAGATGTCCAGGAAAATATACGAAAGGAAGTTATATGTAACTTGCCAAGTGCTCAGAACTAATCTAAAAAATTTCGCCTTTGAATATTATATAAGATCTCACTATTAATAGACTATGTACATAATATTTTTTTAATCTCTTCGCCGTTCATAATTAAATTTTATATATTTCATTCGCCTATGATTAGTAATGATTAGTTTATTTAGTGAGAAACTCGATTAACTAAGAGTGAAAATTAACTGGATTTGATCTTCAATCAAATGATTATTGTGGATCCGAAATAGAAATCGTGTTTACTTTAATAACATATTAAGAATCATTATTTAGATTATGAATAAAATGAAAAGCTAAATTTTTTTCTCATTCTGTTTAAATAAATTTTATAATTCTATTTTATTATCAATTTCTGTCTTATTTCGAGTTAACTTCTTTAAAATACTTTTTCTTGAGAATCTTAAATTGATAAGAATACTATCTGCTAGAAAATTTTTAATTTTTTTTATCTTTATTAAATATTAAAATATAACAAATAGCTATACAATAATTAATAATATAATTAATTTAATATGATTTCATAAAAATATAAATTTCTCTGGAAAATTTAAATATCAGATATTTTTACAATAGTTTTAATATTATAAGAATCGAATTATATGATATATTGAAATTAAAAATGTATAATAATATATTTTTTTTATAAAAAGCAGGAAACATTTTATAATCAATGATGAAAAAAATTTAATTTGAATACAATTATTATTGCTTAATGATTGCAACTATTATTGATATGATCTAAAAAAATAATGTTATAATAATTTTTAATGTTGAAATTTTCAAATATTGCAACTTTTCACAAAACTAGAATAACAATTCAAATTAAATCAACAATTACTATAAACATATTTCATTGATTATAATAATTGTCTAAGATGATTGATTTATTGTAGTCTAAAATGCAATTTTAAGAGAACATATATTCTTGATATATAGGAAAAAATTTTTTTTCTTTGTTTTTTTATTTTTTTTTGTTTTTCATTAAAAAAACAAAAATTTTCCAATTATTGTTTCATTCTTGTAGAATTTTAAAAATAAGAAATATATATGTATTTATAATTATTCACAGAAAAAAAAATATTAATAAAGTTAAAATTATTTATGAAAATCAATATTTTTTAAATTTATCATTTTATAATCTGGCATTAATTGTTGATAATATTATTATAAATTATGAAAAATTTAAAAATATATCATTATATATATTTAAAAGAACATAATTTTAAATTCAGAAATATATCTATTTTTTTATTTAATTAATTTTAAGTTCATCAATATTTCTTTTTTTTTGTATAATTTATGTTGTAAATATAGTGAAAGTAAAAATTTCCAAACACATAATTATTATTGGTACATATATAAAAAATACTTAAATCTAATTTTCTTTTTCTGACATTAATGTATCAATAACTATTTAACAAGATAATAATAATTATTATTATTATAAATATAATTAATTTTTATGCAACTTGGAAGAAAGTTTTTTTATAATTTTTCTTAATTCCAAATAATTTTAAGCTATTGTCTATTTGTTCACATCTTGTAATAATTTTCTTCGAATACTATAACATAAGAAAAAAAAATATAAAAATTGTGAAAATATTAAAAAAAAATGATAAATATACTATATATATATATTTGCATATAAAGAGTTAATACATTCAAGTCATTTTGCAATTATATAAGTTATCCTAAAATTGAATATTCATTAATTGAAGATTGTTAAAATTGAGGTAATTTCAAGCAATATTTTTCTATATAGAAATTCTTTTAATGAGCTTTGTTAATAAAGTATTAATAAAAAACATTAATCATGTAACCGAGTCATGTAACCTGATCAAACTGTAACAATAACATTACGTGCTGCCGCGCCGATTGAACATGAATAAGTCTAAACAATACATGTCAAGGAAAATATATTGAATATTATAATTTATTCATTCTTAATAATATATTTCGATATAATTTTTAAATTAAAATATATTTATTATATTCAACATATTTTTTACATATATTATTTATATAACAAAATTATATTTAAATTAATATCGCTATATATAATTATATATAGAATTATATATAGAAAAAAATTGTTCAAAATGTCGATTTCTACAAAATTCGAAATCATTGAAAAGAAATCTCTTTTTGAAATAATTGCACATCATTTTTTATTAAAGAGAAAATTTTTCTTAACAAATAAAAATCTTCTTAAATCTTGAAAAAAAATTTTTAAACTTTCCAATCTCGTTTAAATTTGTAAAATTTAAGAAAAAACATCAATTTTAGTTTTGCATTTCATTTTATAATAAAGAGATTTTTGGAAAATTCAACTTTTTATCAAATTCAACTATGTGAAAATAAAGTCTTCTCATTTAAAATGAGTCTAGTAGAGATAAATTATATGATTTTTTTTTTATTGAATTATAATAATTTAAATATCAATAATTTTTTGATGAAAATTTAGCAATTCTTTAAATCTATATCTATTGTATATACTTACTATACAATTAAAATAATTATATATTAAAAATATATTTTGTATTAGTAATTAAATCGCACATTATTTATAACTTTTTATGAATAATAATATATTTGATAATATATTTTAATATTGTAGATGTATATTAATTATAAAACATAATATATTTTAAAAATTTTTCATTGGTATTATATTTTTAAACTTAATTATATTTCTAAACTTGATTCAAATATATATATTTGCATTTCAGGCCGAATATGTAGATGTTTATTTAGACAAGTGACTGTTATAAATTTATCTTAAACGGAGAGAAATATAAGAAAAACAAGAAATAAGTCAGAAAATCAGTAAAGTCAAATATAATTCGCAGTTCATTTTATAATAATTATTGAAATCTGAGACAATATCTGCAATACTCAGAGATTTTATTTTTAAGAATTAGTAGCAATGAACATTAAAACTGATAAAAATCGGGACATTAAAGCAAATACTACTCTATATAAAAATAAATGTTTTTTAATATTTCTGATCTTTCATTTAATTATTTTATAATTATGTTACAGTATATAATTATAATTATAATTTTGAAAATTATTATTATATTCAGAATTCCAAGAACTATAAAATTTAGAACGCATTGTAATGTAATTGTATATAATATATTTTATAATCGATCTTGAATTTTTTAATATTATTCAAATATTATTTCTATTAAATATTAATAAGAAAAAAAGTTATAATAATATAATATAAATGATTACGATATTTACTATCAATTATTATAAATCATAAACATTACAATTACAATCATTGTAATTTTTCGTTTATGAGTTCTTTTATATTTTATTAATTCTATAAATTTGAATGCATTTGGTTCGAAATATTTAAAAATCGCCGTAATCTATAAGAAAGTAAATTTTTTATTAATTTCCATATTTATTATATTTATACTCATATTTTAGTTACCTGCTATTTGTATTTATATTAATAGAATAAAAATATCTGTTACACTCAACTAGCTTCGCATAGCCATAAATACAAAAAATTCTTTAATAATAATATAATAATAATTTTTTTTTGTAAGTTTTTTTGTATTTCGAAAATTAAGGCTGAGCGATGATCATAAGATAATGTTGTTGAAAATGATTACTATGACAAAAATAATCAAAATTGGAGAAACTTTTATAAATAATTAGCAAAGAATATAGTAAGAAAAAAGAATAAGTATAATTTTATTTTTTAAAAATTATTTAAATAGAAGATTTTTCGTAATAAAATCATTTAAAAACAAATTTTGAAAAAAAATTTTATAAATTCCATAGAGTTTAAAATTTTGTTCAAAAGAGATTATTATTAAAAAATTAAAAAAATTATTAAAGATTATTAAAAAAATTAAGATCAAAAATATAAATGTAGAGAAATAAAAGTTTAGATTAATTTTTTTTATTTTTTTTATTGAATTATAATAGTTTAAATATTAATAACATTTAGAAAATTTAGTGCTTCTTTAATTATATATGTATAAACAAAATAATTTTATAATAAAATTGAAGCTTTTTTAGCTAAGGCATTATTTCAGCTAAGGTATTATTTCAGCTAAAACGCGATATTTGTAATTTTTTATGTAATGTAATATATTCGATAATATTTTAATAATATTTTAATAATATTTTAATAATAATAAATTAATAGATACTAAATAGATACTAATAGATAAAATACAATACTTTTTTAAAATTTCTTTTTGTCATATGTTACATTATTAAAAGTGATCTAATGTTCATGTGGTAATTTATAATTACGATTAAACTACAATTTTCTTCTTGTCAATGTGTTTTCAATAAATTGTTTAATAAGTTACATATACATATCATCATAACATACAACAAATATTATGATATATAATATCAAATTTTTTTTTATGTTAAATAAAAAAAAATAATTTTTTTCCCACTGTTCTGATTCTAAAAAAATCGTTTTGATTTAAAAAAAATACATATCAATTTTAATTTCTTTAATTTCTTTTAATTTCTTTATAAATTTATTGTTTTATAGATATTTTTCTTTTACTAGAAATCAGTTAATCATTGGACACTAAAGTTTATACTCATATAAATATATTTATTTTCATTTTATCAATAATTAAGTATTTTATAAAATTTATAAAGAAAAGAAGAAAAGACATATTTAGATAATAATTTACAATTTTTATTTAATTTATATGTAACAAATTCAAACTAAATTTTTTTAATTATATGATTGCATAATATAACTAATATTGCAATTCAAGACTTAAAATATAACGTAATATTTCTAAATGTATCTCTTTTTTTTCTGTATGCATCATATATATTTTATTTATCATTTATATATAATCATATAATTCTATTTATATAAATTTTTGATATTTAAAACTATTGCTTATCAAAAATGCATATATAAATGTGAAATAATAAAAAAATAATATAAATAATATAAAAAAAAATATGATTTAAAAAAATAATATTTATGATAAAAATAATAATAAATGACATAATAATAGAATATAATAGAAAATATTTATTAATTTATTTTCCACATAAAAGTGAGTAAATTTTTACTAGATTTTTTTTAAATAAATATTTTAATTTTTATATTAAGAACGAATTTCAATTATAATATAACAATTATTATATTAGGAAATGATAATCAAAATAAATGAAAATATTTAAAAAAAATGAAATCATTATAAAATTAGGATATTTAAAACTTCAAAGAATTATAAATAGTATAAATTAAAAGATAAATTAAGATATAAGATAAAATAAAATATGATTCTAATAATATAACAGATAAAATATCATAACATTTATAATTATGTAAAAAATATTTCTTTTATAATTTTACTTAGAATTTAATTTTTTTCAAATTTTTAAAGTTGTGATAAAGAAAAAATGATAAAGATAAAAATTATATATTCTATTATCTTAAATGTATCTATTCTCCTATATATTGTTTTTATTTGAAATTCTCTTTCGTTCCTTTGACTACTTGTTAAAATAATATTATATTTTAATATAATTATTATTTCGAATTAATAAATGAAAAAAGAAGATTATCACTCTAGAAAAAAAAAAATTAAAATTAATAGCTAAAACTGTATTTAAGCAAAAAAATATAGAAATCGTTTAATACTAAATACTGAAATTTGATTTTAAACTATATAAATAAATACTACGATGAATCACAATAGAGTGAAATAAATCAAATTGTTTGAAAATAATAAATGTTTAGTATTTATTTTGTTACATTATTATAACCATATTTAAGTAATCACTTAACATAATAAATAAAAATTCAGAACCTTATTTCTATTTAATAATGTTTCTGTAAATGATAAATTACATAATATTTATATTGTTTATATTACAATAATTTTATTTACAATATCATTTTGTAATTTATATAAATATATTTGCGATTATAAGATTGAATAGAATGTGTACATTTTTGAGAATACAATTCGTAATTTTTATCGTCGGTAATTCCGGAAATGAGATTTTCTTCTGCTATTTCTT
>NW_006264179.1:21310-34476 GCF_000469605.1 Apis dorsata
CTCGCATTCTTGTAAATCATGAATCGTGAAATCATGAATTTGTTGTTGATATTTTGCATAAAACAGGAGAATCTTTAATAATTATTTTTCGATTCTAGAGCAATTTTAAAATTGATGTACAATTATTCGATCAAATGTTAATTGAAACTTATTTTTTGTATTTAAAGTAATTTAAATTTTTGTTAATCACTATTATTATTTAATGAAGCAAGCTAAAGTCAATGTCAATTGATGATGTAAATAAAGATAGAGATAGAAATTTAAGAAAAATTTAAATGATATATAATTACATAAATAAAAATAAATAAAATAAATAAATAAATAAAATAATATATATATAATTAAATAATATAATAAATAAATAAAATAATATATAAATAATATAATAAAATAAAATAATAATAAATAAATAAAAATAAATTCTATAATTTAAAAATAAATTCAATAATTTTAAAGATCTTTGAAAGAATCACATAAAAATAAATATATGTATAAAGCGAAATATCAAATCGCTTTTCTTTCTCAGCAATCTTCTTATTGTTTTCTTATTTATAAATTATGATAATGTACTATGAAATATAATAAAAATATGAATCATGATTTTAGCAGTAATAAAACATTAATTTTCAGAAGTTTGACTTAAAGACTTTATGATATTTGGCGAACTTATTTGTATTAATACAATTAAATAAGTTATTAAATTACTAAAAAACTGAAAGAAATTATAATTAAATTTTTCAATTGAATAATTAATTTAGTTATATATTCAACTTACCATTGTTGATAATTTATTATTAAGAATAAAATAACCACCAGCAGTAAATTTTAAAGGATGAAGAAGAAGTTGTAATGAAAATTGTTGTACCTGAAATTTTTGCTTATTAACTCTTATTTCTTGATATATTAAAATATTCATTATTTTCTATAATTAATAATTAATAATATGTTAGCAATTATTTCTTGCAAATATTTTGAAAATTAAAGATTGCTATTATATACATAAAAAGAATGTTGTTTAAAATCTCATTCTCTATAATATATTTAAAAATCATCAAAATCGAAGAAAAATATTTTATTGTGATTTTATCTATTTTGAGTAATTCTTTTTTTAACACAATTGGCAATATATTATTATATTATTTTTCTAATTATCTTATTCTTCTAATTATTCCAAAAAATCTAACTACTAAAAAAAATCTACTAAAAAATTTTATTCGTATTCGCAACATTCATTCGCAATAACATATATCATTATATAACATATATATAAGAATCTTTTATTATATTGCATAAATATTTTTCTACAATGTTTATATAAATTTCAATATAAAATAGTTGTCAATTCTTAGATATATTTAGATAAATAATTTTTTGTTGAAACTTAAAAAACTATATATATGAAAGTTTTCATTTTAGATCTTAGATTTTTCATTCACTTGTATTGAATAAACTAAATTAAAATAGATTATTTAAATAAATACGAAATTGTTATGACAAAAATTTAACTATACTTAGAGAAGAAAAACTTCATTTTTTGTTTACAATTTATATATAATATATGTATATAATATACAGGAATATTTATGCAGATAATAAAAAAATTCTACTCAGAAATTATTTCTTATGGCTTTTGAAAGTGATTTTATGTCTTCCAATCAATGGAGATTAAACAACAATAAAATTAACCTTAAATATAAGATCTTCAAGATAAAATGTTTTTTATATTGTACAAATATTTTATTATTTTATTATATTGTAATATTTGTTTTAGAAATAAAAATCTCAAAGGAATCATGGGTCGCAAATCATTCTGTTGGAAAAAGAAATTAAATTTTTATGCACTAAAATTCATTTCATTTATAAAATGAAATTCATTTTATTTTATTTATGAATTTCATTTTATTTTTTTTTATTTATAAAATGTTTGTTTATAATTCCTCTTTTTTATGAAATACTTATTTACAGAATTTCCATATTTATTTAATTTATTAATTTTTTCATAAAAATTTAATCTTTTTTCAAGAGTATAATATATTTACAATCAATGCTCTTTTCATAAGACCTCATTTTTCATTTTGATGAATATATCATGCAATAAAAAAATAATTTGAATTTAAAAATCATATTCAAAGTCAATTTTATAGTTACATTTTTAACAGGTTTCCACCGATATACAATGTTTTAATCAATAATGATACGAAGATATAAAATAACATCTCAAAAAACTCTTTGTCAAATAATTTTTCAATATTTTCTATAAATAAAATTCAATAACATAATACCAAAAATTTTGCGAATAATTTAAAAGTAAAAAATCATTATTGATTAAAACATTGTGTAAAAAAATATTCAAAATAATGATTTTTATATATTTTAATATATTTTAATTTCATGAAAATCAATAAAGAGAGAAAACATTAAAGGATAATCTTTGGCAAAAATAAATTTTTGATACAATAAATTTTTACTATTACATAAATGTGAACATTACCTCATCTGTAATGGAATTATTCAAATAACAAATTTGTAATTCTCGAAGCAAATGTGCTGTTACTTCAACCTATAAAATTCTAATATTATATACATATTCTTTTTATTTTTTGATAAGAAAATATAATCTTACTTCATGATAGAAGTTAGTACAATGATTATTCAAAAGAATAATTTTTATAGAATGTAAAATAATCCATATTAAAAATATTATAAATTTTTTATTTAATATTTTTGATGGATTTATTGATATTAAATAAAAATATAAGTTATAAAGTGTATTCAATATTGATATAAATTGTATTATTAAATCTAATAAAATTTGATAAGTATATCCTTGGTTAAGTTCACGTGAAAGTTTAAAAATTTCAAAATGAATATGCCTATAGAAAAAGAAATAGATTAATAGAAAATTTCAAAATGAATATGCTTATAGAAAAAGAAATAGATTAATAGAAAATTAATATTGTCATTTATATCAATTTAATAATATATTAATAGAGGAAAACGAGATAGCTTCAGATATTTGGAACACATAAATAATAAATAGTAAAATTCTAAATTTTTGTTAAAATTTATAAATTTTTATAATTTTATAATTTTCAATTATCTAAGTGTTTGAATTTAAACATATCAATAATAATATATAATTGATACAATAATATTTGCCTATATTTATATATAGTTTTTGCATTTATTGCATTATACTCTTCGATTTTTTGCAAAGAATACATCTTTCTGTTTTTTGATATTTGTTTTTATCCTAAAAAGATTTTTAATTAAGTTTTGTTTCGTTATGATACAAAATCATGAAAAGTTCATTCATTCCAAATTGAAGAAAAAATTAAAATTTCACTTTTTTATGTTTTTCGTAAAAACACAAAACATTTTTTGCATGAAAGATATTTGTAAACAATAAATGCTCGCGAGATTTATAATCTGATTATTCGGAAAAATTCTTCGGTAATCTCTTTTCATTATTATCGATCGTCGATTTCCATTAAACCTAAATAAAGAATAATATTATGAATTTTTTTGAAAAGAGTTTTGTTAATATTACAATTGTATATTTTTGACATATTTCAATTTAGTAGCTGAAATGCAATAATCCCAAGAATGACATATTTCAAACACAGCTAACTTAACGGCAAAATTCGAAATATAATATAAATTCGAAATAATTTATGATAAACATACACTCGTCAATTTCTAATCGTATCTTTATGCAATACTGCCCATATTCGAAGAATTTTCCTCAAATTTGTCAGACAAATCAGGAAGCTGACCATGATCTTGATTATTATCGTGACCCATTGGAAAATCGTAATACCAATTAAACTATGAAAGGAATTTCTTAGAGAGCAAGTCCAAAAAATAAAAGAGAGATCTAATTAATATTTTATTGTGAATATGTCATACTGTAGTTGTTGGGTGACCTATAGATAATTTTCTTTATAACTTATGATCATGTTGTGATCATTGAATCACGATTATTTATTTTAATATTAATGAGAGATTCAGATTTACAAACATTCATTTTTTAATATATATCTTACAAGCTTCCATTCTAGTAATTGCCGCAAATATGAATAATTGCGCGAGATTACTGATTTATAAAGAAATTATATGGAATAATTGTTTGTGAAAAAAAATGATTGATTTTATTTCTTGAATTGTTATATTAGTAATGAAAGTAAGTAAAAAATTGATATCACTATGAATATGTTATAATTAGATTAAAAATACAAATTCTGGTGTACTAAAATCAAATGCACTATTTTGTATCATTTGTATTATAGAAATCTAATTTTCTCAAAAGATATTTAATTTTATACTTTTTAACACTTGAGATCCATGTTAAATATTTCATTGATTTTATTAAATATTTATTAAATATTTTTACCATTAATGTATATAATATAAAAAAAATTAATTAATATAATATAAAAAACTTTAATATAAAAATTTTAATAAACTTATAATATAAAAAAATTTAATTAAATGTCTAAATCTTCAAATATACTAAATTATTTAATGATAACGTCATTTTCAGAAAGAAAAAATTGATAATATTATTCGATTTGCTTGATATATATTAAATAATTTTAGATAGAGATAATCAAAATATTAAAAATGTCCGAGAGCATATATGAAGGTATACTCGTCTTTCCCCTATACTAAACAATATTATAAAATTATAAAACTTGTATTGCGATAAAATTATCAAAACATATCTACCTTGTAACTTGAAGAAGATGTCGAATAAAATGTTCTCTATTATAATAATCTATTAGAATTATAAATTTACATGCAATATGTGATTGCATCTTATATTTTATATTAATATCATTTGTATTTGATAGTTGATTTACTTCTTTTATCAACTTATTCATGTTAAACAATTTCTCCTGTAAAACACTTCAAAAAAATTTAAATAATATGATTTTTAAAGAAATATAATATTGTGAATAATAATTATAAAATCATCTATATTTTTACAATTTTTATAAGAATGAAACAAAAATTGGAAATTTCTTATATATTTCTATAATGTGATATACAAGAAAAATAAAAAAAAAAAGAAACGAGATTTATAAACAACTTATTCAAAGAAATTCCTTATATAGAAATTTTTTTCTATTGTTATCGGTCACCGCCATTAAACTTAAATAAAGGATAATGTTATTTGAGAAGATTGCCGTTTTTGAAAAACGTTTAGTAAAAGTTTATACTTATTGTTAGCTCCAATCTGTTCCTGGAGCTATGGATAATAATAAAATTAATTATTACGAAGTCCGTTATTATCAAGTTCATTAGAGATTCAGTAATCAAAGGAAAAAATCCATATGCCAATGACGGTATGATAATTTCGATTCACTAGATGATTAAAAGCAAAGTCCACATGCCAATAACAGTCTACTGTCATTAGTCCACTGAATTCCACTGAAGTTATAGTTTTTGATGTTGTGATAGTTCTTGCAGTACGGATATTCTTGTAGTTATGATATTCTTGTAATTTTGTTGTTGATTCTGGTTTTATAATTCAAATCTTATAATTCTGAAGATCTTATGATTCTGGCCAGTTCTCTCCCAGATTGGTATCTTCTGAAGTCCCTGCCATGTTCCACGTAAATTTGCGGATCTTCAGTAGGAGTACACAAATATTCAATAACACTGAGGATTGATCCCTTGATTGAACGTACCCCACGGATTGAAGAAAGCTGTCTAGAATAAGTCCGAAAGCCATGCCATTGATAAGTCTGTTATTTTCCCAAAAACTGTTCGCATTTTACTCAGATAGAATGATACTAATTGCCATTGAAAATGATATAGTTATAAATGTCGTTTCAAATAACAAGATCATTGCCATTCCAGCTATACCGAATTGTTTTTAAATATGCAAAGCAAATGATTAGCAATATTTATCTTAAAAACGACATTGTTTTTGCAGCCTCATTTTAAGCCATATATGCAGATCTGGAAACCATTTTTTCAATGTCTGAACATGCCACCCTTTGAACACGTTATGTTCAATCACATATATGCAAGTTGTCAATCCGATAATAAGTACGCGTAATAAAGTCTAAAATTAACTTTACAACTATATTAATTATATTAACAAATATTATGAGTCTATTGAGTTAACTCTGGCTGTTTCTTTGTTTATGCATTATGGATTGTGGTGTAATTGTAATATTTTCGTCTATAGGTAAATACTTGGTCATCGATTTTTTAATTATCTCTTCAGCTAATTGTTATATATACCCTGATGATTTTGTCTTTTTCAGGATATAGTTCCAGGATTCGTTCTCAGTCACCAGTAGTAGATAGACCATTGTAGTAGATTATCGTCCTTGATAATTACCATTGGGTTCGAATTTGTCGGCTGATGTCGCACGTCTTTTGTTGCACTTGGCTAAATATTCATTATGCTAATGCCTCCAGAATTGTTGTACGCTTCTTTGAATGATTTGGAATTTATTCAGTCTGTTGATTGCAATATTTTATGGATCAAGTGTAAGTGGGGCGGAGAGTGAATCATCAACTAAAAGATGATCAGATGTCAGAAGAGTTAGATCTCGGGATGATAGAGGACTTAATGGATGGAATTAAGAATTGCCTCTATTTATATTAAGACAGTATATAGCTCCTCATATGTCAGTATCGCGTTCCTGAATACTCACTTCAGATGAATTTTCGCTGATTTAATAGCTCTCTCGCAAATCTCTAAAATGAGAAAGGATTATGTGCCATTGTATTTCATTATTTAAAAGAAATTGTGTTATTTCTCAATTTTCTTGTTCGAGATAAGTTCCTTAGATTCAAGTAGTTTATTTCGTGCTCCAACAAAATTATCATTATCTGAATAAATGTCGTGGCATAATTCTCGATGTGCAAATCTCTTTAAACAGTTCAGGAATGCATTTGTAGAAAAATCAATGGCTAGTTCAATATGAACCGCCTTTGTTGCGAAACATACGAATAAGCAGATATAGCCCTTAGTATTGATCTTAGTACACATTTTATGCTTAACTAAATACGAACCTGCATAGTCCATCCCGCAGCAAAAGGACGTGCAGGAATAAGCGGGACAGCAAGTTAATTATCTATTATTTGTTATTACCGTTTTAATTCCGGATGTTGAATTTTTGTTCAAGCGATGAGAATTCTTTGCGTGCCTAGTCTTGAAAGTCTTCTAAATTATTTATAGTTTCTTTAAACATAATTTTTATATTATAAAGCGTTCGTCACTGCAAATAATATTTTGTATATTTTTTAGCTGGGTCATTTATAAAGGAGTTTGATTGAATATGCCATTTTTTATATCCCAAAATTGCTTGATCTGTTTATGGAGTTGTTCATTTGTCGTCAATAATTACATAATGACTGTGTACTGCATGATGAAACGCTGAATCTGCCTTGGAATCTATTCCAATTGGATTTTTTGTAAAATAGAATTATTAAGGGTCTATCAATACATTGGAGATCCCAGAATAATTCTGCGCTGATTATCATGTCTATTCTATTGGATTTATTGAAATGCGAATCTGCAAGTTTTAATCCAGACGGGATTAATTTCTTGTTTAATCTGAATGATATTTTTAGTATATTTTTATTTTTGGTTTATTTTAATATGAGACATGAAATGAATACGACGAAAATCATTATATTTGCTATTTCTAAATATGCGGTGTTGTATCTCGTGTGTGAAATCCAATTCACAACGCATGTATCCGACTTGATACAAATTAAATCAAATTTGTTTGCCATTATAATTATAAAATTTGATTGAGAGCCTGAATTCAATAATGCCTTCATTTGTGTTTGAGTCCATATTGATCTTTTATGATCATTATTGTTGTGGATAAAATTATTATTTCGGATGGTAATTGCAAAAATGATAGTAGCGTCGTAAGTTTTGTCTTTTTGTGTCTTGTTTATTGTTTCCTTGTCAGTTATTGTCGAAGGTGTAATTAATGTTGCAAGGTCATTTCTTAATTTATCGGTATTACTGTGCACAACGTGCAAAAGAATATTGTGTTTCCTGCCCCAAATTCAGCAAAAACCGTGCCTACATTTCTTGTTTCCGTGTCCAGTATTAAAACATGCGTGATTCATGTGCTTGGAGATAATTTTTTAAATTCAGTAAATTGCAGAAAATTGTATGATTTATTGCACAAAGAGCAAAAAATTTGTCTGGTTGCAGTATATGTGATTATTTGTCCTACTCAGATTCGATCTGCGTATAATCTGTGACTTGGAAAATTGCACTGGTTTTTCTGCAGTTATCCTTTCTAGATATCTATAGTGGATTTCCAGGAATTTTGTTAAATTTTATAATTTAACGTCCCCAGTTATAGAGGATTGAATCGTTTCCCATTTCTTTTTTCTCATTGTATCATCAAATGAATAATGATGATATCCCAGGAATTTACAGACTCTCAAAGCTTCTAATGCTAATAAATTATTGTTTATGTCGTCTAGTAGCCGTCTCAATCTATAAAATGATTCCTTATTTAATACAGGTATGTTTTAAAGATTACGTATGTGATTTTGTTTCAAGAGTTTTTTATCCTCAAATCTGTTTTTTAGTGCCGTCCATGAAATCGTATTCATATAATTACCTTCTGAAACTCCAAGAAACTGTATAACTCTCGTCGCAGCACCTTTGAGAGATAAGTTCAAATAGTGAAACTTTTCAATATTTGTTCATTAACAAATGCGTTATTGTATATCCATGATTCGAAGATGTTTCTAAATTTTATCCAAAAATTATTAATTTCCGAAGATTGATAATTCTATTGTTAGTAATTTTATTCTAGAATGTATATCAAAACTATTGTTTGAGATTGTAGATGTAAGTACGGCAGGTACAGTCCGAACAGAATTAGGCCATTGGGCTATAAAGTCCTCGACAGCACCTACGATCTCGCAATACGAGTTTTCAAATTCATCTCGCACTACGACATTTGAATTGCTTTAAATTCTTCTACTTATCTTCTACTTGCTTTTTTATGGTCTTTTGAACTGCATCAAAGGCTTTAAAGATTGGAACTATTTTGTTTAATCGAACCTTAAGTACGGAGACACTCAAGGTTTGGTCGTATGTTTCAAAATATGACCTGAAGCGAATCAAAACAGATTTGTATGAAGCGCGTTTTCTAATTTCTAATGTTCATCAATACACCAATGCCAAGCCAGATTTATAACTTGATCAATAAAATGGCTATTTTTGAAAAAACAATTTTCAGAATTTTCATCTGAATAGATAATTCTGAATAGATAATTTTAGTTAACCAATCACACATATAATTCTAAATTCACAAATCATTTTCAAAGCTTAATAATGAAGACAGTACCATAAATTTTGGATTTGATTTGAATTAAAATATCTCGATAATTCATTAAGTTGAAAATACAGTTGAATCTGAGGATACAATTGTCAAAGCTTTCAAAAAAGATTGTCAAAGCTTTCGCAAAATCAATATTTATACATATTGGATCACTAGTTTCCTTTAAACAAAACGTAAAAGGATACAAAGTTGGAGAGAAAAAAATGTTAAACATGCTATGTTTTTCTCTTTCAAGCATAATCAAGATTTCGATTTTTTTTATAGTATCAGATTCATATTTCATGTTCGCAATTACTGTATCAGTCGATCGTATAATAATAAATAATATATAACTCAAGATATAATTTGCAGACAATACACATTCATTCAATTATAAATACAATTCATACCAGTTTTAAAGAAAAATAAAATCAAAAAATCAAAATAAAATAAAAAGCAATTATATTACATAACATAAAACTCAATGTATTTATATTATATAAGTTTAAATATATTATAAATATTATAAATGCCAAACATAAGCCAAACAAGCCAATTGATAGCTCACGAATCTTCTTTTTGCTTATTTAGAAAACCTTTTATTTAGAAAATTTTTATTTAAAAAACATAGAAGAATAATCCTATTTTCTATTTTTAAGGAACTTTATTTTTTGAAATATAGAATGGTTACTAGTGGGAAAATTAATAGTCAAGATCGTGAAACAATAAAAAAAGTTATCCAATCTGATATATATTATAAATTCTTAATCCCTCTCCATTCTTCATATGAATGTTAGAGAAATGTACCCAGGAGAAATATATAGAGGAGAATTACGCAGTTTGCTAGTGCTCAGATCTAATCTAAAAAATTTGTCTTTAAATGTCATACAGATTAGTAGTATATTATAATATTTCTTCAATTTTTATCGCTCACAATTAGATTTCATATATTTCGTTTATTGATTATATAATGGTTAGTTTATTCATGATGAGAGAATTGATTAAAAAAATAAAAAGGAAAGAAATCGACTTAATTTTCAATCTGGATATTCAATCCGCAATATCGAATTTATTTCAATAACATATTGTTTCATTATTGATCAAAATAAGATTGTAACTGATTACTAGTAAATTCTTTTTATTATTTCTATTTAAGTAAATTATATAACATTCTATTATAACATTTTTTTTTATCATTAATTTCTTTCAATTTAATTTCTTAAACTATTTTTTCTTGAGGATGTTAAATTGATAGAAATACTATTTACTAGAAAATAATTCTTTCATTTTTTTTCATCATTGTTAAATAATAAAAAATAACAAATAGCCATACAATAATTATTAAGATGATTTAATATGAAATGATTCCATATAAAAATATAAATTGCTCTAAAATTTAAATCAGATTTTTACAATAATTCTAATATTATAAGAACCGAATCATATGACATCGTACTGAAATTATATATAATATATTTATAATTAAAATAAATATATAATAATATATTTCTTTTATAAAAAGCAGAAAAAATTTTATAATTATGAAAAAATTTAATTTGAATGCAATTATTATTGCTTAATGATTGTAATTATTATTGGTATTGTAATTATTGATTGTAATTATGATCTAATAAAATAAAAAAAAATAATAATATATAAATAATATATAAATATATAATAATATAACAATTTTTAATGTTTAAATTTTCAAATATTGCAGCTTAACTTTTAATAAAACTAGAATAACAATTCAAATTAAATCAAATTAGCAATTGCTATAAACGTATTTCATGTCATTGACTATAATAATTGTCTAAGATGACTAATTTTTTGTTCGATACAAAATATTTCTATCAATACAATATGCTTATCAAAAAAGTTTATAAAATTTGGAATTAATTCATGAACATAAGCATTAAATCCTGATTTCAAGATCATTCAATATAATATATTTTACAAGGAAATTTATGATCAGACAAAAATGATCAGTCAGAAGAAATAAAAAAATATTATTTCTGCAATAATTCATAGTTATTGCAGAAATTAAAAAATTCATTTGAATAAAATTATATAAAATTCATTTGAATAAAAATGATAAAAAAATTTCCAAATAATTTAATTATTATTTAGAATAGCTTGATTATAAAAAATAAAAAATAAAAAAAAATTGATTAAATATTAAATGTAAAGATATTAAAATGACATTGAAATTATAAATTGATTTATTGTAGTCTAAAATGCGATTTCAAAAAAACATACATATTCTTGATAATGATACAAGAAAAAATTTTTGTTTTTTATTTTTTTTTTTATCTTGTGTTTCACAATAAGAATTTTTTATTTAATGTTTCATTCTTATAAGAATTTTAAATACATAGATGTTAATAATATAATTATTCACAATATTGTTCAAGCAAGTTTAGAAGAAAAGGAATATTAATAAAGTTAAAGTTATTTATGAAAATCAATATTTTTTAAATTTATAAATTTTATAATCCGGCATTAATTGTTGATAATTGATTCTAATTGTCGATAATATTATTATAAATTATGAAAAATTAAAAAATATGTCATTATACTTAAAGAAACATGATCTTCCATTCAGAAGTATATTTATTTTTTTATTTAGTTAATTTTAAATTCATTAATATTTCTTTTTTTTTTTGTATAATTTACCTTATAAATATGGTAAAAGTAAAAATCCCTATACACATAGTTATTACTGGTATATATATAAACATATTAAAATCTAATTTTTTTTTTGTGATATTAACATACCAATAGCAATTTAATAAGAAAATGTTTATTATTATTATGCTGGATATAATTAATTTTTGTGCAATTTGAAAAAAAGTTTTTGTATAATTTTTCTTAACTCCAAATGATTCTAAACTATTATCTATTGTTCACATCTTGTAATAATTCTTCGAACACTATAATGTAAAAAGAAAAAAAAAATATAAGAGATGTAAAAATATTAAGAAAATGAGAAAATTTTTATATTTGTATATAAAGAATTAATATATTTAAGTCATTTTTGCGATTCTATAAATTGTCCCGCAAATTGTCAGAACATCTATTAATTGAATATTGTTAAATTTGAGATAATTTCAAACAGTATATTTTTTTATAAAAACTTTTTTTAACAAATTTTAATGAATTATTAATAAAAAACTGTTCAATCATTTAACTAATCATGTAACAATCGAGCTGTGACAATAGCATTGACTATGTGCCACTGCGTCGATCCAACATGAACAAATCTAAGCAATATATGAAGAAAATATATTGAATATTATAATTTATTCATTGTTCATGATATAATTCGATATAATTTTTATTAATAAAAAAATATTTATTATATTCAACATACTTTCTATATATGTTGTTTATATAATATAAGTAATAATAACAAATTTCTAAAAAATTAATATCGAGCGGCACTATATATAATTATATATATTGAAAAAAATTATTCAAAATGTTGATTTTTACAATATATTCAAATATCATTATCGGAAAGAAATTTCTTTTTCAAATAATTATACATCATTTTTTTATTAAAGAGGAAATTTTCCTTAACAAATAAAAATCTTCTTAAATTTTGAAAAAAATTTTTTAAATTTTTTTAATTTTCCAATTATATTTAAATTTGTAAAAGTAGTGGCTTTTCTTTTTAAAACGAATTTAAAATCAATCTCTTTTGAAAATTATTATACAATTCTTTTTTATTGAAATATAATAATTTATTGAATTATAATAATTTAAATATTACTAATTTTCGACGAAAAAAAATTAAAGATTCTTTAATTTTATACTTATTATATAAGTATTATATATATT
>NW_006264179.1:34730-53849 GCF_000469605.1 Apis dorsata
TATTATATATATTTATATATATAATATAATATTATATAAAAGTAAAATAATTGTATAATAAAAATATTTTGTATTCGCAATTGAGTTGCATATTATTTATAACTTTTAAAATATTTGATAATATGTTTTAAAATTATAGATATATATTAATTATAAAACATAATGTATTTTAATAATTTCTTATTGATAATATATTAAACATTATATTTCTAAATTTTTTTTCCAAATATATATTATATATATGCATTTTAAATCGAATTAAAATTATAAACGTTTAGACAAATGACTTTTATAAATTTATCTTAAACAAAGAAAAGAAAATACGTTAAAAACAAGAAAAAAGTCTGATAAAGAATTAATAAAGACAAATATAATTCGCAATTCATGTTATACTTACAATTTACTTTAAGATTTTATTTTTAAAAATTGATAGTAATGAGTATTAAAGCTGACAAAAATTGAGACATTAAAGCAGATTATAAAAGTAAATATTTTTTTTTAATTTATTCGTATTTTATATATTATTATACAATAGTTATTTTATATTTTATAACTATATACTAATATAATAATTATAATTATATAATTATAGATTTAGAAATACTTACTATTGTATTCAGAATTCCAAGAAGTATAAAAATCAGGACGGATATAATGTAAATATATAATGTTATTTTATAACTGATTTCTTCATATGCAGGCCAATTTTTGTAATTTTGGTTTTTTATTGCATTCAGAAATGCAGCATATAAAATGATACATATGCAACTGTATATTATATTCCAGCCATATCGTAATTGTCCTTTTAATTCAAATATACGTAAACCAAATATTTCATTAATAATAATGATATGTATTAGCGATGCATATTGGGTTTTTGGTGTCCATACTAAGATTTTCGTCTTAAATATCTCAATTATGTCTAAAAACACAATATATATTAGAATTCTAATAAATAAATCTATGATAAATAATAATTTGATTTTTATAAAATTATATAAATATATTATATAAATTATAATTTTATAAGAACGATTTTATATATACGATAATATATAGATTATATTCTATCTTATAATAATTGTAGCAAGTGAATATTTAAACGGAAATTATTGGCGAATGCAGCTATAAGTAATTATGTTGTAATGCAAAATTGCAAATTCAATCAAAATTAATATTTCATGACATCTATCATTTGTTTTAACACATCTTTCAATTTTTAGATTAACATAATTATTACGAATTATAACTATTTTTTTAATTTCATCTATTGATCGAAATCAATTATTTTATTTCAGTTGAATATTAATTTGTTGTAAAATAGAAAAAAAGAGTTTTTAAGCAAAGATAAAATTACGATTGTTTAGTTCTTGATGCATCAAAAAAAAAAAAAACGAAAAGTTGCAGAAAGGTGTAATTATGTTAGTTGCAAAACAATTTAAAATAGAATGATCATATCAACAATTTGTAAACATACTTCCGAAAATAATTGTCAAGATGAATCTCATGCTAATCTTGATTCTTTGAAAAAACAAAACTGTAAATGTAAAGATTGTGGGAAAAGAACTTGAAAAATATAAACATATTCTTCTTAGCAGAAAAAGCCATAAGATCAGCAGTTCACACCATTAATTTTCTAAATTTACATTATTCCAAACTTTTGAAAAAGGAAAATCCATAAAATGAGTTTCGAGTACCATCAAACCATATCTTACAGAAAAGAATAAAAAAAATCGCGTAGAATTTTTTCTGTCAAACTTTCTGACAAAGGTTTATGGATTTTAAGAATTATATTCATTATATTCATATTGATGAAAAGAATGGTTCTATTTGAAAAAATGCGAGCAATCTTATTATGTGTTTTTAGACGAAGAAATTCCACATAGAACGTGGAAAAGTAAGAGATATCAACAATAACAATAACAATTCGCAAAAAATGGCCAAGAGGAAAAATATTGCTATATATTTATTCAACAAGGTAACACAAAACCATCTAAAAGATGATCCGTTACTATTAGAGGAGGGATTTTGTAATGGATAGAAAATACAAATGAAATCAGAATCATCAAAAAGTCCAGATTTTAATGTGTTAAATTTGGGTTTTTTCAATTCAATACAGTCATTACAGCATCAAACCTCACCCAATAATATTGATGAATTGATAGAAATAAACATAGCCTTTGATAATATTTCTCCTGAAATACTGAATAATACTTCCATATTTACTATTTTTAGTTATACTGGAAGCAATGAAGAATTTTTAATCATTCTAAGCTCACGCATATAGGGAAAGTAAAGATTCGCTGTCAAAGAATCCTATTTACCAATTTTAAAATGCAGTAACGAAATTATTGAAAAATCCAGAAATTATCTGAATACTCAAAATAAAAATTTGAAGTAATTTTTAATTTTTGTGATTTAATAATCTAATAATTGTAATTTAATCTAGTTTTTTGATAATAAATGTTCCGTTTTATATTTATTTTCTTTTGTTATTATTGTTGAGATATTATTGTTACTATTATGAGATAAATTAAATTCATCAACTGCTTCTATTATTATGGGAGAGAAGGATATAAATTTAATATAATATAATTAACTATATATAATACAATCAAATAATTACAATAACAAAAAACGCATATGGAATTCTTACATAAATAATATTTTATTGAATATTTTTCTTGAAATTTTAATACAAGATAAAAATAAAATATTTTATGTTATATAAAATATTTTAGTTTTTCAAATTTATTTTTATAATTTTCTTATTATTATTATTTTGATAAAAATTATTTTCGTTTATTTCATTTTGCACAGTAGTATTTTTTAAATCAATAATTATAAACAAATATTGTTTAATATTAATTTCCATAATTAGAATTAATCTTTAATTAATCTTAATAATTTTAATTACCTATACTGTTTTTTTTAAAAGAACAAACAAAAAATATTTTTAAAACTTCATAATGAAGCTATTATTGCTAACTGCGAAGAATGCTATTATTTTTCAATTTAAAAATAGTTTATATATTGCATGATAATTGTTATGAATTGCATGAAAATTATTATGAATATTGTTTCAAAATTTGCGATTAATCAATCGGCAGTACAAAAAATTCGGATATTGAAATAATATTTCTAAATCTTTTTGAAAAATGAAGAAAATTGGTAAGATATATATAAATATATATTTCTAAAGTTATAGCATAGCTAGTAATATAGCTGGAAAGCTACATTGAAAAAAAAAAATTAATAAATGAATAACTCAATGGAATTAAAAGAATTTAATAATTTAATTTAACATTAATTGAAAAGAAAAAAAAACTTATTCTTGTAAAGAAAATACAAATGCCTATTTGTATTTTGTAAACAAATATAATAGCAAATAAAAAAACATAATTTGATTAAATTCAAAATTAATCGATTTTTATCAATAGTTCTTCATATTGGAAAAGAAAAAACGAATTTTTGTTATCACATCAAATTGAATAAGTAAATTAATTTGCTGTTAAAATAATAATGGCAACTTATAATGTAAAGGCAAAAATATATCAGATCAAGGGAATAATGAAGCAATATATTTATACAGATATTTTGGAAGAAAACTTTCAAGTTGAGAAAATGTCAATACCAGAAGATCATATTTCAATACAATGACTCAAAGGATTGTATGAAAAAAAAATGAAAACTTAATTTCAATCATTTCAGAATAATCTGTTGAAAATAATTTTCCAGAATTTATCATGTTCAATTTAAATAACAAAATTTTTCCTAAATTGGATAAATTAAGATACGATATTTTTATAACTAATATGAAAAAATGAATCAATGTACTTATTTGAAATTGTAAATGAAGGATTTTTTTTCGAAAAATATTTTATCGAAAAAAAATTTTCTTATACGAAAGGAAATTTAATATGTATTTACAAATTGATATTTACTTACCTTTCATACCTTTTCTTTTTAATTTTTATTCATGTAAACAATTATATTTATTTATTCTAACAATTTTCATTTTTTTTATTAATTTATCTTTTTTTAACAGTTTTTTTGAATTGATATATAATATTATAAAATATAAAATAAGTAAGCAAATCTACTTGTCTACTACTGTCATAATCTATTTCGAATTTCATTTACGACTAATGCGTTTAAAGATAACCGCGATTATATCTAAAACTTAGAATTATAGATTTTCAACACAACTTTTCCTTGAGGTTAATCGAAGATCGTATATATCATTTTATTTATTTATAAAAATAAAAATTAAAATGAGGAATACAATTTTTAAATTTAATTGTCTAATGTTTTTTATAATTGTTTTTCAAGATTAAATAGCAATTGTATGCGTTCTATATTATTTATTAGATTATTAAGAAATTTCATTGAATACATCTTTTTGAAAGTGTAATTTATTATATGAAAAGACAGAAATATAAGACACAAATTTAAGTTTAAATTTTTCTTTTTCAATTTATAAAAATTCATATATTTTGTATATTTCGATACTTTTATATTTGGATAGTGTCTTAAGCATAAATTAAATTTTAACTGATTTATAGAATATTTGATTTTGTGTTTAGTTTTCCTTTTTGAAATATTTTATTAAATATAATCATTTTTTTTGTACAATAAAATATTGGTTTTTACAATTATATAATACTTTATTTTCGTATTTTTATAATATATTAATATTTTTATTTATATTATCTCGAAATTATAAATTATGAGACTATAGATTTTATATAAAAATTTTTTTTTTTATGAAAACATTTTTTATTTTTTAAAAAATTTTTCAGCAATTTTTTTTTTATTGGAATTGTAATTAAACATCGACAATTTTTGCTTTATTGAGAATCAAATTAAATTATAATAGAGAATAAATTGTTAAATAAAAATATAAGATAAAGAAATAAGATAGAAAAGATAGAAAATACAGTTCTAATAGTATCATACCAATCTTTTGAAACATTGTTACAATTTCAAAATCTTTATTGTAATTGCATAATGAATAAATTTAATTAAATTAAGAAAAAAATTTTTTCGATTTTTTATTTTATTTTTTCCAAATTTTTAAAATTAGGATAGGAAAAAAAAATGAGAATATAAGTCATATCGTTATGTCGTGTAACTGTTCTTTCTATTTGAAATTTCATTTCTGTTTTTTTGACTATTCGCTAGAGTGATATTAGGTTATTATATTTTCAATATATTTCGAATTATTCGATGAAAAAATGAATACATAAGATATACATATATAACATATATACAAATAAAATATAAGTATATAAGAAAATAATAAAATATAAATATTTCCGTATAATAATTTATAATAAAAGAATTATATAGAAATTAAAACATTCATTAATAAAAGAAATATTATAAGATATGTATTTATATTCCATTATAAAGAAAAAAAGATTTATAAATTCCTACAAAAAATTTGTAAATTCTGAATAACCAAATTTTAAATTGGAAAACAATAACGAAATATTATTCAGTTAAATGTATGAAATAGAAAAGAAGAATTGAATGCTTAATATATTTTGTTTTATTATATCATAAATTTATACACGGATGTTTATAATAATATATGTTGATGCACATTTTTTGGCATATGATTATTGCAATAAAACAAACGAATTGAAAAATATGTAATAGCTTGATCGAAATTTTACATTTCGAGAATCATAATGATATAATCCGGATTGTTGTAAATTCATTATTTTTTGAGATATTCATTCATTTTCCGAGATATTTACAAAAAATTATCATTGAATTTTACATTAAATTTTAATTACGTATGCGTTAATGATAGTGTATGCGTTCGACGATATATGCATCAGAAAGCGATCGTCATTGATCCATTGTTTTTGTAAACACATTATACTGTCATGCAAAATATATGTAAATATATATAATGAATGAACTAATATCATCATATTTATCTTAATCTACTTGTTACTATCCATGGTACATTTTACGAATTTTAATCTGGAATACGAAAATGAAACATAAAACAATCATTGGACAAAATGATCAAAATTATCATAAAAAAAATTACATAATAAAGTTACAATAATAAATCAATCTTATAATTTATCAATTATTTACATTTTGTTTATAGAAAAACAGTCTAGAGAAACTAGATAGTTGGATAATAACGCACATTCATCTGAGAAAATATATAACAGTTAAAATAATATTTAAAATTTTATATTTGAAGTTTCTCTCTTCATATGATATATATAATATTTTGATTCGATATAATGATTAATTATACTACAATTAAATAACTTGGATTATCTGAAATTAAATTAATAAAATTATACTAACAATAATTACAATGATTAGAATCATAATTCATATCTATTATTATAATATTGTTCATTGTAATTTTGATTCAATTACTTTATGATTATTTTTATATGTCGCGGATCAAAAAGATCTGTTGTTTATGGATAAATATTAAGAATAATGATATTAGTTCAGATAAACTCATGTTTATGTTATAGCGTTATGTGTTTATATAAAGAATTGGCAGTCACACTTTGTTAAGGACATATATGCATAGGCGAAATTCTTTATAATAATAACAATTTTTTTGCAAGTATTTCAAAAACTAAAGACAATTGTTTAGAAAGAAGTTATTTAAAGTCTTATTTATTATAACATATTTAAAAATCATCGAAATTGAAGAGGAAATAATTCTTCTGATTTTATCCATTTTGAATAATCTTTTATTTATTATTACTAACAGAAACTGAGATATATGAGTTTCCTTAACGGTAATAAAATCTTTTTTATTAATATTTGCAAAATAAAAAAAATTCTATATAAATAATTAATTCAACATTTGATTTATATGATTTTTTTTCATATTTTTTAATTATTATATGTTAATATATTATATTTAATTCTTAATATAATTTTAAGAAAAGCAATTTCCAAATTATTAAAAAATAAAATTATTATTTTGTTATTTCCTTAATTTTGGTAAATGAAAATACATTCGATATGTATTTATATTGATTGTATCAAATTTTATTATTGATATTTTTGAAATTATACATTATTTAATATTTTTTATATTCATTCGTAGTTTTAAAATGTGTTTAATAGAGTTCAATTTTTAATACTATTACGTAAGACAAAGCTTTAGTATTAAGATAAAAAATTAGTTATTACAAATTGCAATTTTTTAATGCAGAATTTTTATATCGAAATTTCTTTTTATGGACATGATTTTTCTTTTCTTTTTATAAGTAGCAAGCAACATTTGACATAGATCTTAAAATAAAAAAATTTTTATAAAAAAATCACTTCGTAAATAATCATTATACAAACATACATTCTATAAATAAAGTAAATTTAAAAGTAAAAAAATTTAATATCTTTTTTTAAGAGGACGATTTATTTGTGATCGATGATTTCTGTAAGACTTTTGTTCTTTATGATACCATATAATAAAAAATAATTTGATGTTAAAACCACGTTCAACATTGTGATTATTTTTTTAATAGATTTTGACAGATATGAAAGTAAAAAGTCTTCCTAAAAGTCCTCCCAAAATTACGATAAATATTTTCTTAATTTTTGTATTAAATTGAATTCAATTATTAAATTATTAAATTGAATTCAATAATATAATATAAAAGTATTTTATAAACAATTTCGAATCAAAAGTCATCCGTTCATTAATTATATATAAGGACATTCAAAATAATAATTTTTGTAATATGTTTCAAGATTATGTAAATCATTACAGAAAGAATATATAAAAAGATAATTCTTTAAATTAGCAAAAATAAATCAATAAATTTTAACTTAATTATTATGTAAATGTGCTTATCTCATTTTTAATGGAATTATCCAAGTAACAAATTTCTAATTTTCGAAGCAAATGTGCTGTTATTTCTATCTATAAAAATTTGATATTATATATCTATTTTATATTATATTTTATATTAATTGTTCTTTTAGTATAAAATATATAATCTTATCTCGCGATAGAAATTAGTACAGCAATTATTAACAAAAATAATTATTAACAAAAATTGTTATGGAATAGAAAAGAATCTATAAGAATTTCTAATTTATTTATCTGATGACATTTCTGATAAGTTTACTGATAATATATGAAAGTTTACTGATAAATATGTGTTATGAAATGTACATATTAGTATTATAAATTGCATTATTAAGTCTAATAGAATTTGATAAATATATGCTTGGTTAAGTTCGCATGAAAAATTTCAAAATGAATATGTTTTTAATAGATAAAAAAAAAGAAATAGATTAATAGATTATCATTTATATCAATCTAATAATTTAATAAAGGAAAATAGAATAACTTTAGATATTTAATCCAAAAATTATAAATAATCTATAAATTTTAACGAAATTTTTTTTGTTGAAAACAGACATGAGGATTTCTTGATTATTTGAATGGGAAATACATTTCTAAAATAATTTTACAAAATAAAAATTGATACACTAAAATCATCATATTTATATAATCAAAAAATAAATAACTCTAGATAATTTTCAATTAACTAGATATCTAAATATACTTAGATATATTAAAATAAAATAGACATAATAATAATAAAATTCATACATTAATATTCGCCTAATTTTTACATTTATTATTACGTTTATTATTATATTTTTCAATTTCTCTGCAAATAATATATCTTGCTTTTTTTTGATGTTCGTTTTGATTAAAAAAATTTTTATTTTTTTTAGAAAGATTTTCGTTTTTCATATCTTATACTTGTAATGACAATGTCTTTTATTAATAATTCATTTAGTAAAAAAGATGTTAAAATTTTACATTTTTGTATTTTTCGTGATTAAAATGCAAAATATTTTTTGAAAGTATTTTAAAAGGCAAAAATGATAATAGAACAATATTTTCAATTTATTACATAATTAATTAAATTAATTTTCAAAAGAAGTATTTAATTTTGTGATATTTAAGATTGATATAAGATTGGTAATAATACTTTCAATCAGAAAAAAAGTAAATTTAATTTTGTTAGCATGTTATTAGCAATATTAATTAACAATTTTAAATATCAAGATATTAAAAATATCTGAGTTATCCAATATGTGAGGTTTATTAAATATTGCAAAATTATAAAACTCGCATTGTTAAAATTAATAAATATATCTTGTAATTTGAAGAAAATGTTGAACAAAATTTTCTCTATTATAATAACATATTACAATTATAAATTTATATACAATATGTGATTGTACTTCATATCTTATATTATTTGTATTTTATATTTTTTTTATAACCTTATTAATTTTATACAATTTATATTAATTAAGTAAGTTAAGTAAAATACTTAACAAAGATTCAAAATGATTTTAAAAAGAATATAATATTATAAATAATTAAAAACGTCACAATTTTTGTAAAAATGAGAAAAAATCTATATACATGTATGTATTTCTATGTGATATGTAAAAAAATGAAGAAAAGAAATGAAGGAAAAAAGTTTTTTTTCAAAAATTTGCTTTTATTTTTGATTTCGGAAAATTTTATATTGATTGACGGAAAAAAAAAGAGAGCACTTATGCTAATACAGTTTATACTTGTCAGATAAGTTCAAATATTGAAAATTTATACGTATATATAAAATCATCAATATGTATAAAATATTATTAGACTTGATTTATAAGACGATAATATATTTTTGAAAAAATAATTTTTAAAATTATTAGCTATTAAGACTTCGAATAAATTTTTACTTCACTAGTTATATACGTAGTTATAAAGTCACAAATCATTTTTCGAGTTTAATAAATCTTATGATAAAAACTTTGGATTTTGCTTACTAAAACTTTCTTATAATCTATTATCCTGAGATTTTATTAGCCAAAGGTTTTATTGAAAAAGTTCATAGGATTAACATTTATATATATTATTTATATATATTATATATAAATAAAAAATAATAAATTAATAATAAATTATATATATTATTATATATATTATTTATATATATTGTATCTCTATTCCTTTTCTCTCGATGCACAAAAAAATATAAAAAAATACAAAAAATGAATAAAAGGCAATATATTTCTTTTGAAATATATGCAATCTATCAGATTCATACTTAAAACTCATTTGCAATTATTATGTAATCTTAATCATAAGATATAAAACATAATTTGTAAAATACAATACAATATATTTGGTGAAAGCAAGCATAATTTATATAATACCAATTTTGAAGAAAAATAAAATCATTAAAAAGAATAAAAAATATTTATATTACATAATTTTAAAAATATCATAATATAAAATATAAAAATGATAATACCGAATGTCGTAATTTGAACTAGCTCTGATTAATTAACGGCTCATAAGTTATGTGTCATGTGTTTGTCTTTGTTTATTCAGTTACATCATAGAAATTTTTCTATAATATATTTTCTATAATATATAATATATAATATATAATATATAATATATAATATCTATAGAGAATTTTACTTTTATATATTTTTTTTTATTAAGTATTGCATATAGTAGCAATTAGTTTATTTATAAAAGTTTATATGGGATTATGTAAGAGTAAAAATGATGTAGCATGTTTTATCGATGCAACTTAAAAAAAATATTTAAAGAATTTAAAAAACTAATTTAATATCATAATTTCAACATCATTCAACAACAAAATATAATATATTCTATAATATATAATATATTTTATGAAAATTTATAATTAGAAAAAGTTATATGTGGAAATAAATAGCAAAAGAATTCTTGGAACAGAAATCAGAATAGAAATGAAAAAAAAACTTTAAATAATTTAAACAGAATAATTAATTAATTACTAATATTAGCTATATATCATAAGTAATTACTAATATTAACTATATATCATAAGTAATTAAAAAATTGACTAATAAAAATATTAAAATTTAATTGACTTTGCAAATAATTTAAAATGCAATTTTAGGAAAACATTTCTTTATTTACAAAAAAAAATTTTTGCTCTTTTTTTTTTATTCTTTGTTTTTTTTATTTTATTTGTTTTTTTATTTTTCTTGTATTATTACTATGGAAATATATTTTTTAATCTTTATTTCATTTTTGTAGAAAAAGATAAAGATAAAGATGAATTTATAATTATTCATAGTTCATAAGCAACTTTGAATAAAAAGAAATATTAATAAAATTAAAATTATTTCTGAAAATATTTTTTAAATTTATTTATTTTATAATTTAGTATTAATTGTTATACTATCACAATATTATACATATATATTCTAATATTATTATATTAAATTATGAAAATTCAGAAATACATTATTATATATTTTCAAGGAATTTGATCTTAAATCAAAAATAAATATTTATCTTTCAATTCAATTAACTAACTTTCAGTTTATAAATAATATTTATACAAATTTACCTTACAAATATAATGAAAGTAAGAATTCCCAAATATATAGTTATTATTGGTACATATATACATATATAAAAATATTATATAAAATAATTTATATATATATAAAAAAAATATATTAAAAAAATATTATATATATATATATATATATATATATAAATTACTTTTTTTTTTGAATCTTATATCAATAATAATTAAATAATCTTATAAAATAATAATTTAATAAAATAATGAAATAATGCTTATTATCATTACATATCATTACGTAATTAATATTTGTATAATTTGAAAGAATATTTTTCTATAATTTTTCTAAATTCCAAATGATTCTAAGATATTGTTTATTTTTTCATATTTTGCAATAATTTTCTTCAAACTCTATAATGTAAAAAAAGAAATAAAGAATAAAAGAAATGTAAATGTTAAGAAAGTAAAATAATTTATGTAATGTATGACTACATTTATTTCGATTTTAATAATCAAAACAAACAAAAATTAATATATAAAAATATTGCTTGATCATTAAATTAAATTATATACAATAATTATATACATAATTATATACAATATTAGTAATTATATATATACAATAGAATAGTAGTAAAAATTAATTTGTATATAATAAAATTATATGGTTTAGTTTATATTATGAAATGAAATAAAAAAAGAATAAGATTGCTATATAATGGAAACAGAATGATTATTTCATCTGTGTCATTTGCTTTATATAAGGTAAATGTAAATTACCTTATATAGTTAAAACTTAATAAATAAATCATATTCGAAATTCTTGTGTATCAATTTTTGTGTTTGTTTCAATCTTTAGATTCGATTCTTCAAAGATGACTTATGAATATAATGAATTCTGTCATATAGAAAAAAAATATCAAAAAATATAATTTATATATTTATTTGTTGAATTTATATTTTATGTAGTGATTTGGTAAATAAATAACTATATATTTCCTACATTAAAATTTTATTCATATGTTTCTTATTTTTTTTTTAATTTTTTAAATCAAGATAAATAAGCAAAATTTGAATCTCAATTTATTTTTATTATTTCATTATCAAAAAAATTTATAGATTTGTTATTATTTTGGATTTTAAATGTGATCCAATAGATCCAATTTTATTTTAAAGTTTCATTAGCATTATAATTATTGCAAAATTATTTTTTCAATTTCTTCATATAACAAATTATTCATTACTAGAGATCGTTTTTTATTTGAGAACTTTATATAAATATAAAATACCAATGTCTTCACAATAATGTGAGCATATTATTCTATATTTTATTATATTATTCTATATTTAAATCAATATATCAAAATTAATACTTTTTTACATTATTTCATTTAACAATGAGGTGATTCTTTCATTTCTTTCAAGAAAATCCAGTCCAGTGATATATAATTGCTCACAAAGGTATAAAAGTGCATAATCTTAAAATTTTGAAAATATTCATGAGATATTATTATTGAATCTAAAGTTCACTGAAATTTTATATGTGATTTTATTATAGGTCCAGATTTTATTATGAAAGAAACAATAAATAATTAATACAGTACAGTTAAGTACTTTTTTTATAAAGTACAATTAAATTGAAAAAATACGTGAGTTAGTCCGGCCTTGAGCAAATATGAAATATAATCCTAATCGTAATGAAATATGAAACTATTCGTATTAATAAGTTGAAAGGATTGGAAAATGGAAATTTCAAGTATGCATTATTTTGATATCTTGAGGTGCATGGGAAACAGTTATAGGTAAATCAGTTCTTCCTGTACCAGAAGATGATGCGACAAATCAAGCACACGCTCCCTAGATAAAACTCGACAACTCAACGCATAATTGCCACATCAATAGATGAAAAACCATTTTTGCATATTATCAACTGTGAATCGGATAAGGATATGTGGAAAAAGCTGGAATCTGTTTACAAATAAAAATCTAATACTAGTGTACATATTCTGTTGCAGCAATGCTACAGTTACCAGAAGGAACCAGGAGATGATGTCGCTACTCACATCGTAAAATTCGAGAATCTTATACATCGGCTGCAAACTCTGGGTGAGAAAATTCCAAATCAAATGATTATTACTGAAATACTTATGACATTATCTTCGTCATTCAAATAATGATTTATTAATGCGTGGGAATCAACTCAATCCAATGAAAGAAATCTCACAAATCTTATTTCAAGGCTTATTGAGGAAACAAAGACAGGAACCGAAGAAAGGTCAGAGAACATTGCCAATAAGCATCAATGTAAGAAAAATTTCAAAAAAAGCAACGTGTGACCAGGCGTGTGTCATTATTGACACACTAGGATATTGGATCAAGGAATGCAGAAAAGCAGCAACATCAAAAGAAAAATACATAGGAAAGAAAGAATATAGATCAGGTGAAGAAAATTCTAAGATTCGAGAACATCATTTTTAAAGATCAGAAATTTTGCTGTGAAGATCGCATCCTAGGGAATATGCACAGACTATCATTCCTAAAAAGCAATACAAAATCTGAACGCATTGGAAAACTCATCCATGCAGATCTTTCAAGTCCAATACAAGAAAATTCGCTTGGAAAAGTTCGATATTTCTTAATGATGAAAGATGACTATAGTCATTGGAAAGCTTATATTTTATCAAAAATAAATCTGAAACATCACAATGTCTAGAAGATTTCTTTAAGAAGACTGGTAAGCATTTAGAAAAAGGAATCAGAGAATAAGATCTTCAGATCGGATAATGATTTTGAGTTCGCCAATAAAAAAATTAAGGAACTAACATGTCGAATATGTTAGTTAGTAATGCATTACGCATCAAAAAACAATACCATTTATTCTGGAACAGAACGGTTGTGACAAACGAAAAAACAAAACTGTAGTTGATTTAGCAAATATTGTAGGACTGCCATGTGGGCTGAAACATTTAATTACTATTATATTAATTACTTTGAATAGAACCGGAATCAGTGGGGAGAAAGGAGTAAGACCTCAAGAAAAGGCCGAAAATTTTGAGCTTCAAAATCTTCGGAGAAGAAGTAATTTTCATATTCCTAAAGAGAAGAGACGAAAATGAGACATCAAAGCCGAAAAAAGCATTTTCGTCAGATATGATGAAAACACAAAAGGATTCCGAATCTGGCTTCCTGAAAAATTAAAATACATAGAGATGATTCACAGATCAGCATTACGAAATTAATTCAAATGAAGAATGGGAATCAGAATCAAATACCATAATCTTTAAACATCAGAAAAACGACATAACCAAGATAAATGTCGAATCGAAAACCGTTATTCGGAAAATGAGCAAATAAATTTAGATAAAGAATCAAACAATCCAGAAAACAAAAATCAATACAAACCGACGTTTGAGAGACAGAAATAAAATACGCCGACTAGACAGGCTCATGACAGAAATATTATAATCAAAACACCATGAATGGGAAAGCTATAATGATGTGATCATGCAATGCAATCAAATGAAAAAAAGTCATAGATGACGAAATTGATTCTTTGAGAAAAACTCAAAATAGACATGAACATTAATAAATCTGCTATCAAATCATCAAATCATAGATCAATGGACTTACAAACTGAAAATAAATAGCGATAGAAGTTTACAACGATTCAAGACAAGACTTGTTACTAGAGTATCACAGCTTCGAACAAAATGTACTTACAGAAATTTGACATCAAGACAGTTTTTTTTTCACGGAGAACTCGATGAGATCATGTACATGTAGCAACCGAAGGAATCCGAGGATGCCAACCATGTTTGCAAGTTGAATCGTAGTTTATAGTTTAAAGCAGGTATCAAGATGGAATCATCGTTTTACAGCGATACTGAAAAAGCATGGTCTCACGACCACCAGCACAAATTATTGCGTATTTATAAATGGAAACAATCGGGACCGATTGATTTCAGCGATTAATATTGATGATGAACTAATTAGTGCAACAAACCAATCATCTATAAAAAAGTTGTTAGTTGAATTTGAAGTAACACATAATGAAATAAATACATATTTGGAATTATAGATTGAGCGACTGGCAGATGGTTTTATATTTTTGCATCAGGAGGTTTACACCAAGAAAATTTTGCAATGATTTCGGATAGAAAATGCTAACGCAGTAGCAATCCCAGAAGAAGAACAAAACCATCAATTATGCATGGAGACGCATAAAAGTGCATACAAGGAAAAATCACAGTTCCTATATCGACAGGCGATAGGAAGTTTAATGTACTTGTCAATAAACACGAAACCAGACATTACATTTGCAGTAAACAAAGCCAATCAATATTTGGAAAAACCCAACAAAATTCACTGGATTGTAGTAAAGAGAATTTTCAAGTGTCTAAAGGGAACAACAAAATATAGTATTCATTTTTCAAGCGAACAGAATAATCACATTAAAGTATTCAGCGATGCAGATTACGTTGGAGACACTGAAATCATTACTGGTTTTGTATTAAAACTAGACGATTCTGCAATCAAGCTTGGGAATCAACTCGATAATGTAGGTCTATTGACTACTGAAGCCGAATAGCAGCTAGTTGAATTGTGAAAAAGATCATATGGATGGAAAATCAATGATTTAGCTGTGTTCAAGAACCTTATAATGACTCTTTACTTGGACAACTTGAATGCAATCAAACTTATTAAAAACCCAGAATTTCATCGAAGAAATAAGCATATTGACGTACGCTATACGTACTTTATACAAGACAAATTCAATGAGAAAAAGTTTTTTCTGCAACATATAGCATCGGAGGATCAGCAGGCAGACTTATTAACAAAACTCCTGAGAAGAATAGTATTTGAGATACAAAGAAATCGACTGAATATTAAGAATATCGAAGACATAATAGGCACAAGAAGAATTATGATACTCAAATATAATAAACATATATACACTAAACAAATTTCAGTTCATTTTTAGTGGGAGTGTTATAGAATTTAAAGTTCAGAATTAAAATTTTATATGTGATTTTATTACTGAATTTTGCCAATAATATCACTATTTCATAGTTGATACCTATTTGTTTTTTTTTTCGATACACATACTTCAAATGTTTTATAAACAGATACGCGCAATCACGCATAATTAAATATATTCATTCAGCTAAATCCGTATATTTTTATTCATTGTTTCAGCCTGTCAACATATATAAAAATTATATATATTATTTTTTTATAAATTATATATATTTATTTTATTATTAAATTATATATATTTATATTAAAATTTAAATATATATATGTTTAAATTTTATAATTTAATTTTAATAAAATTTTATATTTTATAATTAAATATATATATATTTAAATTTTATTTGATAATTTAAAATTATAATATTTTCAAATATTCATAAAAAAATGAAAATGTATTTTTTTTTCTCGCAATACTAAAATAGTAAGTCAGCAAATTATTTTGAGATCCTACATATAATATTGTAAAAGTTATTACTTATGATTATGTCATCAAAATAAAAAATCACTTAATTTATTGTGATTTATTTATTGTGTAATTTATTTAAACGTTATAAGACTAAAAAGAAAATACATTTTTAATTTACAATTATAATAACACATTACTAATTTAAATTATTAAATTAAATTAATGAATATTATAAAATTACATAAATATTCTTATGTAATTGAATCATCAAATAAGTAAAAAACAACAATATGTACTAAAAAAAATAACAAATCGTTTAAAATGGCAATAAAATATGTATAGAGCATATTATTAATAAAAAATAATTTTTATTATCTTAGACTGTCCAAAATATTATAAAACCAAGAAAAATATTAATACTTATTGTTACATATACATGATACACAAAACTACCTAATTTCTAAAAAAAATTTTTATTTTAATTATTTTACTAAAATTAATATAAATATATTATTTTTAAAATAAAATTTTAATAATTTATTTGAATATATTTTTGTAACAAAAAAAATAATTATGATTTCATAATATAATTTTATTAATTAATTTTATTTAATTATATTAGTTAAATAATTTGATATTGTATTTGTAAATTAATAAATTATTAATTTTTTTTATAAAATTGATAAAAATTTTATTCAGAGAATTTTATTTATAAAGATATGGATTGTTAAACTTACATACATATTAATATTCACATATTTTTTTGCACATAATTTGGAAATTTTTTTTTTCTTTAATTTATTTTTTAATATTTCTAAATACTTTTTATTCGGATAATTCAAATATTGGTCACTAAGAATTGATGAAAATACAAACATTAATCATTAAATATTTATGAGCAAAAAATGATAAGAATTTTAGTGTCATATTATTGTAATCTCCGTCATTGTAATTTTATATTTTTATTTTTGTGTTCCATTTAATGCATTAGAAGTATTGAAATATTTTAAGCTTATCATAATCTATAAGGAAATAGATTTTCATCTATTATATAATTATTTATATTATTTATATTATTTATAATTATTATCATATATTTACATTAACAGAAGATTTTACTTTTTAAAATAAGCTCAGATTAATCTTATAAGATTCTTTTTTTACAATCCTATACAATTTTTTTTATAATTGTAGTAGTTTAAATATTAACAATATTCGGAGAAAATTCAGCGTTCTTTTAATTTTATATACTAGTACTATACATTATTAAATAAATTAAATATATAATAAAAATGATTTATATTAACAATTGAACAATGGTACAATATTTATAACTTTCCATGAAATATAAAATATTTGATAATACTATGTTTAATAATAATAATAATAATGATAATGATGATGATGATAATGATGATGATGATGATGATAATGATAATAATAATAAATTTTATATTTTAAAATTTTCATATTGATAATGATATAAATTATATTTTATATTAAATTATATTTCTTATTGATTCAAATATGTTAATATGTTTACTTAAATATATTTTATTTCTTAATAATTTTGTTAATGTATATTATTATAATATTATGAATATTTATTTTTATATTCAAAATTTCAAAAATTATAAAAATTATGACGCATATAAAGTCAATGTATAAAACCAGTTTATAAATAATCTCTTGATGTGCAAGCCAATTTTTATAATTTATGTTTATTCTTGTATTCAGAAGTAATAAGAATAACATATAAAATAATACATATGCCAGTATATATTACTCCAATATCGTAATTGTCTTTTCGATTTAAATATACGTAGATTAAATATTTCATTAAGAATAATAATTGGTATTAGTGAAGCATATTGGGTTTTTGGTGTCCATGCTAAGATTTTTATTTTAAATGTTTCAATTATTGTCTCTAAAAGTATAATAAATACGTAATAAAATTCTAATAAACAATTCTAATTAATATTATTATAATATTATATTATAATTCTAAATAATAATTCCTAGAGATTTTTATATAATTATATTATTTAAATTATAGTTTATTGTTTATGAAAACAATAATATAAATTATATAAATTTAATATATAATTTATAAATATATAATTATATACAATATATAATATATAATATATAATTTATAATGTATAATATAGTAATTAAATAATTACAATAAGAAATAATATTAAATACATATGTGACATTCTAACATAAATAATCTTTTATTATTATATAGAGTAAAAATAAAATACGTTGATTATGTAG